>NC_084657.1:15585340-15886947 GCF_019802595.1 Syngnathoides biaculeatus
CGGCATGATGGGCGGCTCCGTAGAGGGCGCCACCGTCATGGAACAAATCAACTGCGTGGTCAACAGTTTCACTCAGCTGGATGTTGCGGTCCATCCGGCCGCCGCCCACGCCGACAGCCCCGCCGGGAAACTCTACGAGCGCCTGGCCCGCCGTGTCCGGGACACGGAGGAGCTGGCCGTGCTCACGCCGCCGTCGCCGTTCCGGGACGGCTCGCTGAGCTCTGAGGCTAGCTGCGACGCGAGCTCCTCGCGCTCGCTATCCGGCGCCTCCGAAGTGGAATACGGGCAGCTGCTGCCGAGGCACTACAGCCAGAGCGCCTCCTCTCTGTAAACCCCCCACCCGTGGACCAAACTTGTGGTGCCTTCAAAACAGGGGAAATGTTTTACATGGAGAAAAAAAATACTTTTAAGTGACGAGTGAGGAGGACATGCTAATGGAAGTGAAATCTGAATCTGAATTTATCACTACAGAAATGCTGATTTTTTTTTTCAGGAATAATCAGTGTCCCATTCCTAATCAGGGGTAAACAAACAACCCAAAAAAACAACAACATCGAGTGAATATGACTTGTTAATGCTCATGTTTAAAGGGAGCAAAAGCGGGAGCGTGCTTTCCTTCAAACCTCATATCTTGGAATTTAGAAGATGGCCGCTTCTCCAGGAACTATCCACATCCTGCTCCTATTCCTGCATCAGGCTGAGAAACACATTTGGGGAAGATGACGCGATAATGCTAAACTGAAAGGGACACAAGAGAGAGGCTCATGTTTTCTTCTGCCCCGTATGATAGAATTTTAGAACATGGCAGATTTTCCAGGAACTAGCCATGTCCTACAAGTAAAAGGACATTGTGAGCTACTGCGAAGGATTACAACGTAATTTCCAGGCAGGGTACGCCTCTATTACTAATATTCCACGACATGCACAGCTGCGCTTTGATTGGCTACTTTGTCCCGGTAGAACACGACCTCCTTCTTCCAGTCAGAAAAAAAAATTGTGTGATAAATGTGATGGCGTTAACGCTAACCCTAATCAGGGGCCCTGAAACTATTTGGGAATCCCAATAATGGGGGACAGAATATTCAAAGCTGAAGAAAACTCGCAAGCTGCCGTTTTAATGCTAACGCTAAAAGGAAGCGAACGAGTGATCATGAATCTATTCCTGCGGAAATCCCGATTTTTCCAGGAAAGTCCATTGAAGGAGACTTGCTAATGCTAAATGAAGCTACGGCGGCTTTCCCAGGAACTTTCCACATCCCGCTCCTCATCCGACGTGGATTCTCGGCAACAGGCGACGGCGACGTCAAGACCACATGCTAATGCTAAAAGAACACTGAGCAAAGATGCCTGGATGGCCTTCCTTTTTCCCCACTTTGAAGCTTCACATTCCAAAGAAATACGAAACTATGCTGAGACATTTTTTTTGTATAGTTTAATACAGTTAACTTGTTCATTTAGGGTGACTTTTTCGGAGGACCAAGAAGTGTTTACAGCAAAACTTTCTAAGGTTGAAATCTGAAATGCTGAACTGAGTGATTCAGATTTTTTTTTTTTAAATTACCTTAAAAACAATGCATTGATGTACGTTAAGCACTGTCGAATGTAAAAATAACAAAACAGTCTACGTTAACTTTAACAAAAAGTGACGCCATCCGTTTGGGTGACTTCCTGCGTCTTTTTCGAGTTAATTTGTCGATGCTCACACGGGGTCTTTTCTTACGTACAACTTTAAAAGCGGATTCATCCCACAATCCACTTTAGCTCATAATATTAACAATAATAATAATATGCTGTGCTGTTTTTTGCATTTTTGTGTATTTTTATCTTATAGCCTAGTACTTTGTCAGATGTTTTTTCAAGCTCGCACGCAAACATTTGTTCAGCTGTACCTTAACAAAAAAAAAAAAAGATATACCGTAATTCCTGGCCGACAGAGCGCACCTGGTAAAGGAAATACCATTTGGTACATACATACGCCGCAGCTGTGTAAAAGTGCTCACATTGAAACCCACACTGAAACACGAGATATTTACAAAGGAAGATGGTACGCAGAGAGTTTAACGCTAGCGCTGCTGCACTAATACTAGCGCCGCTACCCGACCGCTAACACTAGCGCCACCGCGCTAATGCTAGCGTCACTGCCCTAACACTAACACTAGCGCCGCCATGCTACTGCTAATGCTGGCGCCGTGCTAACAGGGCCGGACCGGTAAAAGTCACTTCCTCGGCACATATATTCCACCGGTCTCACTCTTACCTTTTCCGCTCAATTGCCCACTTGCGGCCGTTAGAAAAAATGCACAAATTAGCTGCATCAGTGCATAAACCGCAGGGTTGAAAGTGTGTGAAAAAAGTCGCGGTTTATAGGCTGGCAATTACGGTGTACATATAATTATATTAGCGTGAATGTCGCCTTGGTTTAAAGTGGACCTCAGGACCGATAGTGTAGCAGAGTACTGAAATTATGTTGAAAATTAACAATAAGTTATTTTTACCTGAATGTGTTTACTTTGACGTGTTTGTGCGACGTGACCCGCCACAATGGGCCTTTTTTCCAAATAAGGTGTAAACGCACAATAGGTGGGAATATTTGTTAGTGATTCGAAATGAAATGTTTCTTACTTTTTCTTATGATATGATTTTTAGGATTTGCTGTATGTGTGTGTGTTTGCTGCATGTTCACGCGCACACACACGCATTGGTGCAATTTGACTGCAGTGTTGCCATGTTAGCATGTAGCTTTGTGCCAATAGACACTCATTATAATCTTCTTTATACACTGATGAGTTAGTTCAACCCAAAAGCAGTTTGCCTTGAATCATTTATTAACTTAAGTTAATTTTGAAGCATAATATTTTACACTGTGTGTTTAGTCATTGTGTAAATAAAGTTCACTGCGTCGCAACGAGTTGTTTCCTGTGCAAATGTACAAATTTTACAATTTATTTGGAAGTTTATTTACTTGTGATCAATTGGCACAATTTGGTTGTCAGGGTGTAGGTCTCGAGTCGGGAAGTCCTGTCTCCGGGTTTTAAACGAGGGTTAAGAAGTCCCAGCCATGGGTTCAAACAAATGTTAGGGTTGCATTTTTAGTTTTAAAGGTCAAGTGTCATGAAATAGATGATTTTTAGTATCTTATTAATGAAAAAACAGCAGCTGGTATGGACCCATCCGTTTGTTCACCACAAAAATATGATTTTGACGTATATGGATTTTTGTAACTCCCGTTGTGAAAATCCTCTCGAGGGATTTGTTTTCGACAAGAAGCAGGAAGTGACGTTAGTAGCAGACGCCCACTCAGGCGTTCTCGTCTGTTTATACTAGTTTTACCTGCTGGAAGGTAGCTTTTTGTTCCTTTGTGTTAGCCAAAATGCCAGCTCGTTGCATTGCTGGATATCGCTCGAACACTCAGGAGGATGGATTTGCTCTTCATACTTTTCCAAAAGACCCAGTTCCTCGGGAAAAATGGATTGCGCGGGTGCAAAGGACGAGAGTTTTGTGGTTATCAAATGACAGGTTGCTGTGTATACAGCTACTAAAAAAAAAAAAAAGTTTGGGGTGGACCACGTAATCTGTCTCTCATAACGTTACAAAACATCCGCGTACGTATGACAGGGGTGCTAAATGTGTCGATGTGGGCGACGGACGAATTCCGCGTCGGGCTCGCCGGCGAAGGCTTCCGCGTCGTGCCTTGCGGACGAGCACGGCTTCGGCCGGGCTGGCTCATACATACTGTCTGGGAATCTGTTGTTAATTATAAATAATCGGCATATCATCGAAATATGGCTTGAAACAATCGGGTTATATTGTCCTGGAGACTTCACTCGATTGTGAGATGTTCTCGTCTTTGAAAAGAGCTTCCATGTCTGAAGGAGCCACACCGTTTTTTCAATGGCGAATGTCGCAGTGTGACTTCACGGACAGTCGATGCAGCCAATATGGCGACCACTTGGCTATCGAATGACACTGAAGTGAATAATGTATATGTATTTTTCATTTCAATATCTATTTTAGAATGTTTATTGGGATGACACATGACCTTTCATTTTCAAGCAGTGCCTCCTAAATTCCGATTCGCTGTTTGCGTTTACATTCACAAATGACTGCTGATCAGAACTGAATCGTGACTGCTTGTACTGTTCCAAAATAAAAGTCAAACAAATGAAAAATCCTATTTCATGATTTGAAAAGTATCCCCTAACCAGAGAATAGTACGCTGATGCATTTTGGACCTCCCAAGATGTTTTTGTTTTTAGTTGAAAATGGCTTGCTTGAACCAGGATCCCTTGCTGTAACGTGGTCAAAAATGAGTTTTGCGCCTGTTGGAGCCATTGGTCCTCGCTGCCTCAGATGAATTTGTGTCACCACCCATTTGTGCACAGCCACAGTTTCGAGACAGGGTGAGGTGTTGGTTTTAAAAAAAAAAAAAAAAAGTTAGGGTTTCAAACCAGGATTAAGTTCTCCAGTTTGGGTTAAGGTTTCACATAATGGTATAAATCGGGTTTATGTTTTATCTTACACTCGTAAGAAAGTTTTTATAGGGTGACATTTTAGCCGCAGGTCGTAAGGAGCTGCGTTTGAAATGCACCGATGTTTATTTAGCACGACTCTTTATCATATTATTTATAATGAGCTCGCCAGGCTCGCTCGGTGGAGGTTGGCCCTGCGCGCTCACGACAGCCCACAGGAGCGTGTCACGTGCACGCGCTGCAGAGAGAGAGAGAGAGAGTCGAGTTCGCGCGAGGTGGAGCATGGCGAGCCCCGGCAAGGAGCACCTGTACAAGGTGCTGGTGATCGGTGACCTGGGCGTGGGCAAGACCTCCATCATCCGCCGCTACGTGCACCAAACTTACTCCAACAACTACCGGGCCACCATCGGCGTGGACTTCGCGCTCAAGGTGCTGCAGTGGGACGCCGACGAGACGGTGCGCTTGCAGCTGTGGGACATCGCCGGTGAGTACGCGCACGCAAACTAAAAACTTGTGGGACTTTAGTACCAAGTCAGATGAATTTACTGCACAACATTTGGAAATTGTGTTTGCTAACTTAACTTCCTCAAATGTTGACTTTTTATTTTTATTTTTATTTATTTTTTTTTTTTAAGAGGGGAGGCAGGGCAAGTGTGACCAAATGGACAGTGGCACCCATCGTGAGCGGTCATGTGAGCGCGTTCATGTGACGGTCATTAAGTAAAGTGTAAATAAAAACAAATTAAAAAGACGCCGTGTCACTCTTTAGAGAGTTTACTGTTCATCCAATAGTGCGATTTGCTTTTTTTTTTTGGGGGGGGGGGTTAAAAATCTGTTTATTAGGTATTAGCTCTGAGAATATTTTCAAAATACATTTTTTGCTGGTTGAAGAAAAAATATTTTCTAAAAAAGTCACAAAATTATGTAGTCAAGATAAAAATTATCGCGTTTTTAATTTAAAAAAACAACAACAAATATTTTGTAAATAATTTTATATATATCAAGATAAAAGGCCCCTCTACTTTTTTTCTAGAAAAAATGTATAGTCAATGAAAAAAATACACATACTTTATTCTAAATAGTCATTTTTTTTGACAAAATATTTTTTTTCATGTAAATTGGCATTGTCCGAATAAATTCAGTGTAATGTTTGGTTGTTTTTTTTTTCAGGACAAATGGGATTTTTTTTTAAGAATAAAGTTGTACTTTTGCAAAAAAGAAACTAGTTAATTAATAAATAAAACTAGTAAAACAAAAAAAATTATTACAAAAACACAACAAGTATTTTTTGTTACTTATTATTTAGTCATGATAATTATATATGTTTTTTAAAGATACAGAAATTTCACATTTAGAATTAAAGCTAAATTGTTTTTTTATAAAATGCAGAGCTTTCATTTATTGTTTTTTAAGTTGTAATGTTACAGAATTAAATAAGTCTTTTTTTTTTTTCAAGATAAAAAGTAGTAGCAGGAGCGGAAGACTGCTGCTGTGGAACTTCAACGTTATTAAATGACTTGACGGGTTATTTTAATCCCCGTCAAACATGAGCAACGTGTTCAGTCATTTAACTTCCTCAAAAAATGTCCCCCTTTACATATATATATATATATATATATATATATATATACATATATATAAAGTATAAAGTAAAACATTTTTGTTAAATGAAAGTCAAATATTTGTAAAAACTGATTTTACTGTATTTTTTTTTACAAAAAAAATTACAAGCACAAGTTGCTTACTTTTCCCCCAAAAAAGGCAGTTTTTAGTAAAAAACACAAAATGTAAAAATATATTTTTAAAATAAATATATATAAAATATAAAAGTAATATGAGAATAGTTGTATTTGCAATCATCTATAATAATACAATAAATCTATAAATAGTGACATTCCATATTTTTCATTCATGCCAAAACATCTTGTTTTTCGACAAAAAAAAAGGTTGGGATTTTTAAATTTGAAATAAAAAGTCATGTTAATTTAAACAGTATACTAGAAAACAAATAGATTTTCTTTAGGTAAAAAGCAGGGGGTGGTGTTTAGAAACTGTTCTATTATCACCAGAATGGAGTGATAATCTTACGAAAAGTCGCAATAGACTGAAATCATAGTGTAATTAATTCCTAAATGAGCGTCTGCCTCTTTCGCTCATGTGAGGCTTGTCAGCATTATTGTTCGGGGGGCGGGGGGAGAAAAACTCCTTCACGTGTCTAAAGCGCAACAATTGATGTAACGCGTACATAGCAGGTTAGCAATGCGCTCTTTGTCCCCCTTGTGCCAAGCATGACATCCTCATTGGGTGCATGCCCGTCATGTGACCAGCAACACTTAAAACAACGAGGCACACATGCCAAAGTATCTCCCAATATTACCAAGATAAAGTTGAAGGCTTTTCGACTTAAATTTTTTTTTTATTGAAGAAATGATATTTTACATAATTTTTTTCCAAGATGAAGTTGTAAAATAAAAATAAAGTATTTTTAAGAATAAAAATACATTTGATTTTAAATAAAATGTTGCAGTTACATATAGTTCTATCTATGAGAATATGTTCACTTTATTAAATTTAAAAATAATATATTAAAATATATTAATACATATATTTTTTTCTACATGACTTCATAATTTTTCCATAAAACAAATCAGTAACAAGAATGAAGTATTTTTTTAAAGATGAAAAAGTCATTATGATGAGAAAAAAAAGAGTTGAAGTCTGGGTTATTGGTATTGTTTTAATTTAGATTAAAAGTATTCTGTGATTTTTTAAAAAAAAAAAGTCATGATATAATGAGAATAAAATAATTTTTTGGTTGAAAAATTTTACTTTTTTTCAATGCAAAAAAAATGCCTTATTTGGTGTTTTTTTTTTCACGAAAAAAAAAGTATACAAAGTAAAGTAAATACAATGAGAATGGATATCTATATTTTCAGGATAAAAATGTGCAATATTCCAAAAGAGTTGAGTTTGGATTCTTTCTGATGAAAGGTTGTAGTATGATGAATACACAATTCTGTATTTTCAAGATAACCCGTCATAATATGATGAGTCTAAAATACTATTTTATAGTATTAAAAAAAACCCTAAAGAACCGCAAATGACTTTATGAGATCTTTCTGTTCGAACTGTTTGTGGTTCTCTGGACTGCTCGGGCAATGGTTACCGCTGACCCCCCCGCTCCCACCACCGCCTGAAAAAAATGTCCGTGCATTAGCTGTTTATGTATTTTTTTTAATGAGTTAATTCATTGCCCCTAGGTGTGATTGTGAGTGTGGCTGTTTGTCTCAATGTGCCCTGCGATTGGCTTGCAACCAGTTCAAGGTGTACCCCCCCCTCCTGCCCGTTGACAGCTGGGATAGGATCCAGCAGTTCCCGCGACCCTCATGAGGATAAGCGGCAAAGAAAATGGATGGATGGATGGATGGATGAATAAATGTATTTTTGTCCGCAAAGGAGGGAAGTGCAGGTTGCACATCCTGTCACGTGCTCCCCGTCATTCAGTTTCTCGCTCGTTTGTTACGTACACGGGAAATGTCACCACCACCACCAAAAACCTGCTCTTGCGGATCTTGTGCAAATAGTCGTCGTTGGCGTCGACAAGCGCGGCCCTGTGCGAGGCGCAGGAATGTGCCGCCGCGTCCACAAACCGTCATCAGCACCGCAACAATGTCCCTCAGTGTGTGCTCAACTAACCCCGTGCGGAATTTTGCTGAATGGTATCACAACCGTGTCACAAATTCGCAAAATTACCCAACTAAAATTGTGCTTTTGTAGGGCGGGTGATCAACGTAATGAATGAAGTCCTACTTTCTAAAATAAGATGAAAAGCTGTATTTATTTATTTTTTTCAGAATATCTCGATTTTTTTTCATTATTATAATTTTTATAATAAAAAAATTATAATATATATAATAATAATTTTATTGAGTCAACTATTTCATTTGAGTTTAGTAACATTTTTTCATTTTAATGTACCTAAGGATAGAAACCTTTTATATTATGTATTTCTGGGCAAGCTTAATGTTATATTAAAAATACATTTGATATTAATGGTAAAAATGTACTTTTAAAAGAAAAAAGTCATAAAACAATATTAAATTTTAGACTGGAATTTATTATTTTTGTACAGAATTTTTATAACTCTTAAAAAATGAAAAATTCTAGATTTTTAAAAACTTTAATAAAAAAAATCTCTAATTATTTTCTAGAAAAAAATCATTTTCTTTTACAGAAAAACTAAATATCATCATAATAATCCTATTCACTCATTGTAATATTTTGATATTTTTTTCTTTTAACTATTGATTTATATATACATAATATTAGCATCAAACAATTTTAAGTTTTAGACTGGAATTGATTGTTTTTGTACAGAATTTTTTTAACTCTTAAAAAAATAAAAATTCTTTATTTTTAAAAACCTTCTTAAAAATGTCACAATAAAAAAAATCTGTTGTAATTTTTTCTAGAAAAAATAATATTCTTGTACAGAAAAACTAAATATCATCATAATAATCCTATTCACTCATTGTAATATTTTGATTTTTTTTTTCTTTTAACCATTGATTTTTTGGGGGAATTGAACTCATATGGAATAAAATGGTATGCAATAAAATGTCTTTTCCAACAAAAATGAAAAAATATATATATAGAAGTAAAAGTTTGATTTTGAAAGTGTTTTTTTAAAGTTGTAATATTTCAAAACGGTGGATCAGATGGTAAAAGCGTTGGCCTCACAGTTCCGAGTTCTATCCTGGCCTCGCCTGTGTGGAGTTTGTCTGTTCTCCCCATGCCTGCGTGGGTTTTCTCCAGGTACTTCGGTTTCCTCCCACATCCCAAAAACACGCAACATGAATTGGACACTCCCAATTGCCCCTAGGTGTGATTGTGAGTGCGGCTATTTGTCTCCGTGTGCCCTGCGATTGGCTGACGACCGGTTCAGGGTGTACCCCTCCTGCCTCCTGTCTGTTGACAGCTGGGATAGGCTACAGCACTCCCCGCGACCCTTGTGAGGATAAGTGGCAAAGAAAATGGATGGATGGATGAAAAGAATACCCGCTAATGTTACTGCCTCTGTGACCTGACCTCATACAAGCAGGATAAAATGGATGAAATGGATCAAATGGTATTTTTGGATGAATGAAAGTATTTTTTTGTCTGTGTTGAAAACAATGGTAATATTATGAGAATAAAATCTATTTTAAAATGTCCTTTTCATGTATATAAAAAGAATTTCCAAACTCCCCCCGCCAGCAGCTGAAAGATGCTAACAAATGTGGTGCAGGCCAGGAGCGCTTCGGCAACATGACGCGGGTGTACTACCGCGAGGCGGCGGGGGCGTTCATCGTGTGCGACGTGACCCGGCCCAGCACGTTGGAGGCGGCGCTCAAGTGGAAGGAGGACCTGGACTCCAAGCTGACGGGGGCCGACGGCCGCCGCGTCTCCGCCGTGCTGCTGGCCAACAAGTGCGAGCAGGGCCGCGGGCTCCCCGCCAACGGGCTCAAGATGGAGCAGTTCTGCAGGGAGCACGGATTCGTCGGCTGCTTCGAGACATCCGCCAAGGTCCCCTATCACATATAAGTCTACACACCCCTGTTCCAAATCTTACATTCGAGTGAAATCATTTCAAAAGTTTTTTTTTTTTTTTTTACCCAAAATGAATATGACCTCCATTTGACAAAAGACTTTTTTTAGGGGGTGAGAAATAAAACGAACATGAGTGACTGTAATTGCACAAGTCTGCACACCCTCTCGTAACTTGGGATGGAGCTGTGTGGACAATGAACCAATCTCATTCAAACTGAAGTTACAAGGCAATCAGCACACATTTTAAGTGCCCCCAAATCAAATTTGGCTTTTCCTGACAACAAATTATTTAAAAAATGCTTTAATTGTTCAAATGTTTTAACAAAAAATAAATTGAAGTGATTGGGTTTTTTAAAGTTTGTAATTGTTAAACAGTTATTTTTTAATCTAAGCTTTTTTTTTAACTTCAACCATTAAAATTTTCCCTTTTTAAAAGGCTTGATGCCAACAAAATGCAAAACCTTGTGATTCTTGTGATTTTTGATTATATTATTATATGTTAAAAGAACATTTTAATGCAATTTTTTAAAAACTACATCTTCATAAAAAATTTAATTTGGAAAAAGTAGAAAAATACTTCTTTGTTAAATGTAATGTAATAAAAATCTTTGATTTATATACAAAAATATTGGTAATTTTATTGTTAAAAAATAATGACGTGCATTCATGTTAAAAGGTGAAAAAGACATTTGTTGATGTTGAAAAAATAACATATGGCATTTAAAAAATGTTTCAAAAAATATATGCAGTCATTAAAATTACAACAAAAAAACGTAATAAATCACTGCCAATTCCAAGATTTTTCTCAATGAGAAAAAAATGTATATACTGTACTTTGTAAAAAAAAAATCATAATTGAAGTCTGTAAAAAAAAAAAAAAAGTTAAACATACTCTAGTTTTTGTTTGAAAACTTAAAATTGTTTGTTTTTAGATTTTCCTTCATGGAAAAATGTTTACCATTATCCAAATGAGTCTGAAACGTGCTCCTCTTTCCTTTCCGACTTCTCATCATCACAGGACAACCTGAACATCGACGAGGCGGCCAACTTCCTGGTGAAGCACATCATGGCGAGCGAGGACGCCTTCCTGAGGAGAGCCGCCACGCCCGGCACCGTCACGCCGTCACTCAACCGACAACTCCGCCAGTCGGACGGATGCGCCGGATGCCTCAAGTGACCCGAAGAATTCCCTCACAAACTCCATTTTGCACACCTTTTAGTTCCAAATCCTTTTTTTAATTTAATTTATTTTTATTTTTGTTAACTTATTTGCCTTATTTTAACAACTGACGCGGACACAACTGTGGAAGTATTTATTTGATAATCTTTCAATCATCAGTCACTTTAGTGACATCAAAATTCAAAAGAAATTTTAATTTTGCAAAACTAAAAACAGTGTTGATGGAACAGTGCGCAAAATGGAATGTTATCACAACGAGGCTTATTTTAATACTATTATTTAACTTTAAAAAAAAAACATACCAAAGTCATGTATTTTTCTACAGAAAGGTCACAATCGTACTTTTTCTTCTTCAAGTAATAAGTCACACATTTCCAAAAATAAATTAAAAATATATTTAATATATATTAATTGATGTAAATTAATTAATTTATCAATTATATTAAAAATATTTTGGGGTGTTGTTTCAAATGTGTTTCCCCTAAAACTATTTTTTAATTTGTAAAAATCATGCCATCATTAAAATATACTTTAATCAGGTTAGAATTTGTTTTTAAAATGAAAATGTCATGCTAAATCATCTTAAAAGTGTTTTATCCTAACCGTGATAACTTCTTCATATAAATGTATTTACATGTAAAAAAAAAAAAAATCGACAATATGAAAACTTTTCCAATAGTGAACATGTCACGAGATTTTCTGGGGCTTTCAACTTTGTCTTGGGGTTGCTGCTGAATCCGCACGTGTGCGTGTGTGTGTGTGTGTGTGTGTGTGTGTTACCACGTACAGCCTCAGGACAGTAAAAGGCTAAAATAGTTTGTCATGCGTGTCCCACACATCCATTAAGTCCCATAATCTGCCTCCAACTACGCAGTTTTGTATTTTTTTTTCATTAACAAAAAGCAATCTGGAATGTTATCTTCATTTTTGTACAGTTGCCCCGCGACCCCCATCCCAGATTACATCATGCTAACCTGAGTTGAGAAAGAACTTCCATCCGGATTTTTACATCATGCTGCCATTTCAAACGAGCGGCAATAGGATAAAAGATTTTGTGTATGGTGTCAGATAAAATTTATGTCAACTAACGTGCTAACACTTTCTTTGGTAATGGCCCCGTCACACCATGACGTTCTGGTCAGCGTTTTATAGCATTTGAGGAAACGTTGGTAGTCGCCCGTGGTCGCCGGGATAGCTCCAGAAGAGCGTTGTTTCGCTCGTGAATGTCAATGATCGCTGGGAATCGGCGGAGAACGCCGGTCCGGAAAAAAAAAAGTTTTGAACGCGCACAAAAGTTCTCACCGAGACCAGCGTTCATCAATGTTTCATTTTAAACACCGCAGAACGTTCAAAACGTTCGTGGAACGTTTTACTGAGGTTCGCCGAGCGTTGCACACGTTTGGCCATCGTTAGTCAGTCGTAACTCTGGCTTTAATTGGTTGTTACTTAATCGTTTGCTTTGCAGTGAACGACTCACTGGCGACCTGTCAACGCCCACTGAACAATCCCGTAGCGCACACAGCGAGTAACTAAAGTCAAACGAACGTCGTTTGGAGTACATTGAGCGTCATTCGAGCGTTTCCCGAACTTCCGTGCCTATGGGTATATAAACCGATGCTTTGTAAGGAAGGTCCATTTAATATTAAGCTACAGTCGAGAGCACCTACTATGGAAGATCCAAAAAGCAGCAGTTCGTTTTCGCGGAAAAACTCCGTCAGACTATCCTCAACAGCCCGGTCCAGGATCCTGCAATCCTTTCTCTGCTTCTTTTGTCTTTGTCAGACCGTCCTCACTGGGGTTTGCAAGGTGTTTAGGGTCCTCAGGGGGTGTCACATGGTGCATGACTTCGCGGACGTGCTCTTCGTCCTGCTGTTGTTTTTCCTCCAAACACATTGCTCGTGATGAAAGAGGCTTAGTTTTCTTACAAGCAGCGGCACGATGCTCACTGTTCTAACTCACGACAACAACTGAAGTGATGATGAACTTTCCAACGTTTTAGTGCCGGTTCCACTGTAAAAATTACACGCCAGTAAAAGGCTTTTCTGTCGTTATTCACCCGTTGGTCACACGCTCAACACGCTCGTCTTACGTTGACAAATCGCTCGTCGCGCCCCAATGACGCTCTTGCACACGCTAATGGTTTTTAGGGGTATCTTATTTGGTCGCTGTTACACGCTTTTCGTGCGTTAGACACACGTTAATCACATGCCAGATGTGTCATCCGCGTTTGAGAACGCTGAAAAATAGAACGATTGAAATGTTCAGAGGACGTTGACCAGAACGTCATGGTGTGACGGAGCCTTTACATGTCGCAAGAGAGCAACTTGAGTCCAGAAACATCTTAGACCAAAAGAAATTTTGGTCGGCTGTGATTTCAAGTGATCATTTTAAAATGCTAACAGGTGGTATGCTAACACATAGCTGGATGACAGCCCCTGAGGGGGGCTAAGACTGTTGTGAACTACAGCTGAAGTGATTAACTAAAAAGCTAGCTAGCATGCATTTGGTATGCGAAGATATACCAACATAGCAACCTGAGTTGAAGTACTGAAAATGCTATGCTGCTATTCTTTCGTCATCTTTTCACTCTCTCTCTCTCTCTCTCTCTCTCTCTCTCTCTCTCTCTCTCTCTCTCTCTCTCTCTCTCTCTCCTCTCTCTCTCTCTCCCTTTTAAACCTTCTTCTGTGTGACAGAAAATTTTAATCAAAAATCCATCAGAATTACAAGGAAGCACGGCGGTATCTTAAAATCTCCGCTGTGGCACATCTAAACTCTCCCGGCGTAAAAAGAACACAAATCCTCGTTTCTGTTCGACTAAACAGCCAAAGAGGACGAAGAATAAAAATAGTTACAGAATGCCAAAAGAGATTGATAAGTATTGTACACCTCACTGTGAAGTCGTGTACTATTTAGCATTGTTAGTATTTAAAATGCTAACAGTTGTAATGCAAGCATGCATATAGCAAGTTATCCACCTCAGTACAGAAAGTTTTTTTTCCCTACCCTTACACCTGTATTTAGTTCCTGTGTCAGGAGAGCTTCTAGCATACAGCAAGATAGAAAAACCAAAAAGTACCAAAAAAAAAAAAAAGAGAACTAAGGCAGGTCAAGAACAAGGTTACAATCTTACAGTTGAGTATTTCGCAACATTTGCTTACGTCAACAGTTGGCATGCTAAAACTGCGAGATAGGAACCTGAGTTTGAGTGCAGCAAATGCAAAACACGCTAAAACGAGTCCTGGAGGATTTGACGTCTTTCCATGTACTTGTGTATTATGTCAGATGACAAGAGCAAAAAAGTCAAATAGCATATTTAGTATGCTAACATACAGAAACCCAGCAGCCTGATAAGGGAAAGCACAATGACGGATTCTAAGGTGTTTCGATCAAAGCCGAAAGTCAATAACGCCGACTATTTCAAGTGTTAATTGCTGACGTGCTAAAAGTTCCTAACATACGGCTAGCTGGGTTTGAGTACCGAAAATGCCAACATTTTTTTTTTTTTTTTGTTTACGTTGATCTTTAAAATTTCTAGTGGGAATTGCTAACATTGCTTACATGCTAACAGTTGGAATGCTAACTTATAGCATGACGAACCGACTGCTACTGACTCAGCGCAAAGGCTTGATGTGAAATGCTAACATGCAGTCATGAAACGCATAAATGATCTTACTCCTGTTAAATGGTTCCACCATTTTGACAAGGGTTAGAATCCCATGGAGAATCTCTGGTACGCCTGTGTGGAGTTTCCATGTTCTTCCCGTGCCTGTTTATGTTTTTTCCAGGCACTCCAGTTTCTTCTCACATCTCCCCAAAAATATGCAATGTTATCTGGACACTTTAAATTGCCCCTAGGTGTGCTTGTGAGTGCGGATGTTTGTCTCTATGTGCCCTGCGATTGGCTGGAAACCAGTTCAGGGTGTACCCTGCCTCCTGGCCGTTGACAGCTGGGATGGGCTCCAGCACTCCCAGTGACCCTTGTGAGGTTAAGTGGCTAAGAAAATGGGTGGTTGAACAGAATCCCATCTCACGCCTCGGGCAGTTTCTCATAGGTGGCGACATTTCAACTCAACGCCCCTCTCGGAGATATCTGGCGCCCTCTGGTGGAATTTTGCCCACCTTACAACCTTTTCCGAGCAAGGCGTTAAAAGACCACACAGAAAGTCGGACATTTAACGATTCCCTATCAAGTGTTGATTATTTTTTTTTAACTCCAATTTAACATTTCAATTGTTTTACTTGAACACTGGTGACTATATACGTCATAGGTTACAACATTTAAAGACTTGTGTGTGTTTTGATGGGAAAGGAAGGGGGGAAAATGTCTTTGGCACCACTGCTGATGAAAAAAAAATACAACAATTCATCTAATCAGCCTGAGCTGCTACTTGTACATACATTATTGCGGTCCAGATGGAAATGTTGCTTGATAGCAAAACCGTACATATTTGTACTTGTAAAAGTTGCAGAGGATCAAGTCGGTAGTAAAACGTTTACAGGGGGAAAAAAACAAAAACAGGAACAAAAAGCCGAGAGCAAATTCATCTAAATCTGTCTACATCACTACTATTTCTATTATTTCTGAGTCTTGGCTGGACATTAATGGGTGAGTGTACTCGTTAAAGCACAGGTGGGCAAAATATGGCCCAGCACCATTTAATAAACAAAATTTAGCACTGTTCCTAAAATGGGTTAATTAGGTTTTTTTGCCCATTTCATTTAATATTTGTTCAATTAATTCATTTTAAATAATGTACTGAATATATTTAAAATTTTTGCAAAATAATTGAATTGTTTAATTGTGATAACATTTTTTTTAAAAAGACAACTAATTGTTGTTGAACAAAATTATGACCGTATGCATCATATAAATTTTCTACAAATGATACCTGTGGATTTTAAAATAAAATGTGGCTCTTCAATCATCAAAACCGCCTGTACAAATGTAGATGCTGGTGCTCCCTTCCAAATATGGTCAAGGAAGTTCATAGTTCTGATATCAAAAAAAAAAAAAAAAGAAAAATGAGATGAGAAAGAACTGACCAAAAAATATATAATAAATCACGACTCCTTCATGTCCATTCTCGTGTTCTCTAAATGTTCTTGAGTCTCGGCTGGTGTTGCGGGAGATGCGTGGGGCGTCAAGAGGAGAGCGTCCAGGTGCGACGCAAGGGAGCATTGGGGGTCGAAGAGCCGGAGCTGGTCTGGCCTGAGGTCTCGGGCCTTGCCGCAGACTCGCTGGCTGAGTGCGGTGACGCTGAGGCACGTGGTGGTCTTCAGGTGGTGAAGTTGGTTCTGCTCCACGAGGAGCTTCTCGCGCTCGCACTTCTGCGGCACAAACACGAACACGCACTCACTGACTATTTAGTTAAGCAACCCGCTCAGTAACTGATTGACTTACTCAAGCGACTGCTAACTGACTAAACAGGTACTAAAAAAATAACTCAATAAGTAACTCACGAAACAGCTAACTGACCAAAGAGCTACAAACTTAGCTAAAGGTGTGACTGTGCTGATTAGCTGGTTAACTAAACTGATTGACTACATAACAAACTAGCTGCGTGACTAGCCACTAGTTAACAGAGTGACTGAACAACCAACTCCCTAAATGGCTTGCTGACAAACTACTTAGCCTAGTCACTAATTAATTACTTGACTGGCTGGCTGACAAACTAGCTAAATAACATGTTAAAAAGAGACTGACAAAACAACTGTCTGATTAGCGAAGCAATTGACCAACTAAACGACCGACAAATTAAGTAGCGAGTTGGCTGACTAACAAACCAACTCACTGACTGATTTACCAATTAATCAACTGACTGACTGAGCAACTCAGTGCCTGACTTATCCACTCAATCGCAAGCTCACCCAGTGATTCTTAGCAAGCTAAATGCTTGGGTTGCAATCACGTGATAATCGCCGCCATTTCTACAGACAAGCTAGGCGTTGCAGATGACATCACCATGGCAACGTCCACAGACACGCGGTGAGCGGCGGATGTTTTTTGCCCACTTTAATTCGCTCGACGACGTCGCCAAAGCTACAGAAGATCAAACTCTGTGAAGCTATCGATCCGTATACTCTCCACAACGACGTACTTTCAAAGGATCTGAAAGACTTCCCTGAAGTAGGATATCCGGACATTAGAAATACGCATGCTTACCACTGACAAAATGATCAGAACAGACTTTCAAATAACCATTTGCCTTGTGTACTCAAGCTTTGTTCAGATCTGCACGACGTATATTTGCAAGCCACTTTTGTTGCCGTTTTTTTTTTTCGATAACTCCACTGCATCTTCTCCTTCGTGCGATCTAATCTTTGGAACACGGAAAAATCTCCTCCCAAGGTCTCTGTTTCCGCCATTTCCACACCAGTAGACGCGACAAAAATCTGGCGCGATGACGATGGACAGCTGACTGCTTGTCTGCGACAATGGCGGTCAAGTACCCGGATGAACAAGCGTGACGTCACGTGAAACTCAGCCGTAATCAACTAGCTAACAGACTGACTCGCTAACTGACCGATAGATCCACTAACCAATTCAATCATGTAATGAATCGAACTAGTTAACAACTAAGTTACAACCAAGTAACTCATTGGCTGACCCACTTGATCAACCAATCAACTGAAGAACTGAGTGCGACATCGTAAGCTAACTAACTGATTAACCGACAGACCTACCAACTAATCAATGAGTTGACTGACTCAATTCAATCAACTGGGTGAATCAATACAAAATCACTGACTAACTAACTCATCAACTGAATCTGCCTCGTACAACTGTACAACTTTGTCACATTTCCTGTTGCCTCGGCTACTTGAAGACAGACATCAACGACAGCATCCGTGTCTGTTTCGCTCTTACCAGCTTGTTGATTTCCTCCTGCAGGTTGGCGATGCACTCCAGCTTCCTCTTGCGACAGCGCTGCGCGGCCAGTCTGTTTTTGCTCCGCCGCCGGATATCATGGATCAAATCTAGCTGCTGGCGCGTCAGTGCGTGCTGACTCAGCAGATTCTGTAGCTCCACGCGGTTCAGACGGACGGCGTAATCCACAGAGAATGGAAGATTAACCTGATAAACAAACACCATAACAAAGGTTAGCTGTGTCAGCACTCTAAGAATCAGTCGTGCCCTCATGCTAACAGTCTCTCTTGTGTGCACGCTAGCGATCACTCTCATTAGCTAACATTCTTGTTAGCATGTTAATGATCAGTCATGGTCACTCTTAGCACCATAACTTTGCAGTTAGCACTGTAATTACTAGCATTCTTACAACGAATCTTGTAAATGTATTTATTCAATAAGCCTTACTCGCACTCTAATGCTGATTTCACGCTAGATGCAAATTGAACCATTCAAGTGACAGAACTTGTAAAGTCAATCCAAACACATAAATTAGCACAAAACTGTGACGGGTGACGTATGATGGGCAATCCAAGTTGGGCGAGCACGTGGAAATGTGCTTCTTCAACCATTCACTCAGGTTTGAAAATGTGACCCTCAAGCCACAAACCGCATCACGCGAGTCAATCAACTTGGTCTTCCAAGCGAGCAGTTTCCAGGTGGGTCACTCACTGCCATGGTCATCGCTGGCTGCGAGGGTCGCGGGGCCGTGGGCTGGAAGGGAACTACGAAGCTAGAAAGGGCAAAAAAGTATTTGGTCCAGCTGGGGGATGCGTAGCATTTGGCTGTGGCCACTCACAGCGCCTCGTCGTCGGATATGAGGGGTGTGGGACAGCAGCGCAAATGAGGCAAATGCGCATATAAATAACTCCCACAATAAGGATACCTTGCTGCCAATGTGAGCGTGGTATAAAAGTCATTCTTGTGAGCATGCTAATAATTAATCTTGTTACCACTGTTAGCAACCACTCTTCACAGTTAACATGCAAACAGTGTTGGTAGTACCCTCAAAATCAGTTGTGTAGCACTGTTAGCACTCTCATAATCAGTCACGTCATCATGCTAACATTTATAGCGTTAGCATGCTAACAGTTTTGTTGCAATCTCTTAACACTTGAACAATCTTGTCAGCACTCTAACGATCAGTATTGTGCACTTATCGGATAATTTACCGTACACCTACGCACGCTAACTTAGCATGAACTCGGTTATAGTTGTGACTCACTTGTCAATCATTAAATTCTGGATTGACTTGGCAATGAATGGCATGATCAAGCGTAGCTCTCACTGCCAATAAGTACACAACGGGCTCTGAGTGCACACAACCACATCCGCTCACACACAGAGATGTACACACACATTTACGAGTAAATAATTAACTGGTAACCATACCGACCCCTTGCAAACATTTGCAAATGAATTTCCGAGAAATCCATGGCTAAAAGTAATTGTAATTCTTTCCAGCATTGCTCCAGCAGCCCGTTTAGACAAAATACTAGTTGGGTCTGAATAAATCGTGCTTCTCTGTACTCACCTGCCTGGCCCGCTCTCTAGGGCACCATTCTCCATCGCCGTCAGTCTCCGAGTCTCCGTCCTCACCTGAGTTGAAAGACGACAGGCCCGACTGCGAGGCTCCCTCACTCTCGGACAGGACGCCCCCCTTCCCTTGAGGTCCACCTCGCTCCGGGTCCTGAGTCTGTCCTCGGAAGGGGCACTTGTCTACCCGGAGCCAGCTCTGATGAGAGGGACTAGGGTCAGGCCCAGGGTACTCTGCTCCCTTCTCGCCTCCAGGAGCTTCACTTTTTAGGACGATATCTGGGACCAGACTGGGATCACTAGTGAACTGTGTTCCTGATCCTTGAAGTTGTTGTGTGATTTCCTGATGGGATTGAGAAGAGTCGGACCTGGAAAATGTGTCCAGATTGTCTCCTGTGATATCTCTTGGAAGATCTGTTCCATCCTCACACAGTATTCCAAGACCTTCAACTCTCCATGTAGAATGAGAACATTTTGTTCTTGATCTTTCTTTGCCATCTTCTCTGATGCTGTCCTGATGAAAAGGGCCTCTGTCAGACCTCGGACACACGTCAACATCAATGCATCCTGTTAGTGCTCTGGGACCTTCAATTTTCTGTGTGGAAATGGCTGCAAAACCTAGACCACCGGAGGACCTTGTCCCTGGTCCTTGTTCTTCAACTTTTGTGATTGTACTTTGATGAGAGAGGACAAAGTTGGACCTGGGTTCTAAACTGGTAGTGTGTCCTGATTCCCCGGCTAGGTCCTTGAGACCTTTTAGTCTTCTGGGAACGTCATCTTTCAGGGTAGCACCTGGAACCAGCTTGGGATCATGACAAACCCTTGTTCCTGGTCCTTTTTCATCATCTGCTGTGATAGTGTTTTGTTGACAGGGGCCAGAGGCAGACTTGAGATACTCCAGACCGTACTGGTGTCTCGGTGCTCCAGCTTTTTGGATGGCTCCTTCAACTCGATCAGGACCAGCAGAAAACCTCCTTCTTGGTCCTTCTTCGCCATTTTCTGTAGAGGTTTTTGGGTGATAGGGGCTAGAATTAGACCCAAGACACCTATCCACGTCCTTGCATCCCCTTAGTTTTGCAGGGGCTTCATCTTTTAGAGTTTCACAAGGTCCCAGACCAGAACCATCAAAAAACCTTGTTCCTGGTCCTTGTTCTCGGTCCTCTTTGATGCATTCCTGACATGAGGGCACCAAGTCGCACTTGAAACCCTTTTTTGTACTATTTCCTGAAGGTTCTGCTACACTCTGGGCTTCTTTTTGGCTTCTAGGATCTGTATCTTTCTGGGTGGGAGCTGGAACCACCTGTGGACTACCAGAGAATCTTGGTCCTGTTCCTTGTTTTCTGTCCTCTGTGATGGTGTCCTGATAATAGAGGACTGAGTCTGACGTGGGACTCACATTGGCATCATTGCTTGGAAGATGCTCTACATCCTTGAGCCCTATTAGTCTTCTGGGATTTTCAGATTTCTCTGTGGTACCTTGTAGCAGCTCCGGACTACACGAAGCCCTTGTTCCTGGTCTTTGTGCGCCATCTTCTGAGATGATGTCCCAATGAAAAGGGACCAAATCGGATGCGGGAATCTTAGCCACATGGTTTCCCTTGCTGCTGCCGTTTCCCAGAAGATTCCTAGCATCCTGGCATCCAGTAATTTCTGGTATTAAATTGGGACCACTGCAGTACCTGGTTCCTTCTCCAAAGGTCTCCTTCCAGCCCCATTGTTTCTGAGGTACCTCTTTCCCACATGCCAGCTGGAACTTGCGATACTTTGGTCCTCCCGTGCCCCCATCTGGCCAAAATGAGAATATGGGTCTCCTGTCATTCCCCTCCCTGCAGCCAGGTGGCGCAGCATCTCTCGCCACCGGTTTGGCAGCTTGGGGGTGATCGTCGTCCTCCTCACTCTTCTGCTTCTTTATACAGCACTTCTTCCTACTTGATGGCGGCGGAGGCGGGTCCGAGCTGAACTTGGGCAGGAGGAAGTCGAAACAGGCGTGGTCCAGGTCTCGGAAGCCCAGCACTGACGCCGCCTGGCGGATTTCCAGGATGTCGTGTTTACCGAAGAGCAACTCGGAAGTGTAGGCAAACGTCAGCAGTGGCTCAAATCCACCCACGGTTACCTACAGAAACAGGAAAATGTACATCACGTTTGTCTGCTGCATGTGAAAAATGTGAGGTCCACCAAACAAATACTTCATCCTCAGGAAAAAAAAAATAAAATTATAAATTGATCACTTCATTGGGTAAGAGTTCCAATGAGAGCCGTTACAAATATATATAAAACTGTTTATCAATAGAACATTGTACATTGGCCACTTAATTAGGAACATCCCTCAACGGGATCGAGGTGTACCTAATCAAGTGGACCAGCGAGCGCGCGTGTCGTCCTTCAGAGGTAAACACTCGTGACGTCACCCTCGTGCAGTTCTCACCTCGGGAGGCAGCATGACGTCATCGTCGTCGCGCGCGTGCGCGCGTGGGAGCCTCGCGGCGAAGTAGTCGCTGCACGAGGCCAGCACCGCGCGGTGGGCGTGGAACCGGCGGCCGTCCACCTGCACGGTGACGTCGCAGAGAGCGTCGCGCAGCCGCAGTTCGTCCAGGCGCCGCAGCACGCGCGCCGGGTGCGCCGCGCACGCGTACGTGTACGACGGCATCTGCGCGCGCACACAAACACGCGCCCGCGTACACGCACACAACGTAGTCGCGGCGACTTAGCACGCATTAAAAATGAGCCAAATGATGACAATAATGTGAATAATAAACCACGCTTACCTGCTCGTAGCCTCGTCCAGGTTCTTTGGAGCTTTTGACGACTTTGAGATAAGCCAAGCGAGCGTCACACACTCATCTGTCAAAGTGTGTGAGGGAGGGAGCTTGCGTGTGCGCGCGCGCGCGTGTGTGTGTGTGTGTGTGTGGCAACAGCGCTGACTCATGCTGATAAAAGATGAGCAAGCAAGTTTTCCCGTCCAACAACCCCGCCCGCCCTCCCTCTCGACTTACACACTTCCTGGAAAGACAAACTACAAGGCATACTCAAAAAGAAATGTGCATTTAAAACATTGCATGATTTATTTTTCCAATGAAGCAGTCCCACACGAATTCGTGAATCTGTATCATAAGAACGTCACTTTTTAAATTTAAAACTACGTAAATTAAATTAAATGCACTGACTCAATAAAACGGGAGAAAATCTCTCGATTCATTTCCATTTGAAAATGAAATTCAATTGTTTAAATTCAATGCCGTTTTTATTTCCATTATTTCCAACATTTTATTTTGATCTTTGTTATTTAAATATCATTTCATGATTGTTTTTTTTTTAGTTGAAATGTAACTTTTTATTCCATGTGCATTTTTTTAATTTCATTTCTCAGTTTTGTTTTTTAAATGCCATTTCCATTTTTGTGAGTTATCTAAAAAACACAATTTTAATGGTTTCATTATCATTATTATATTTCAAATGATAGTGAAATTAAGTATTCCAAAATTTGTTATTTATTGCAAAAAGTCTAGATAATTTGTGCAAATGTAACTGAATATGATGCTTTAGTTTAGTAAAGGCTGAAATAATTGAGTACATTCAAATATCATAAATGTTACAATGTAAAACACGAGTATGGGAAAATATATAATGCAAAAATAATTCTAACCTTAATCATACTTATGACCTTATCAATACGTTCAATAGATACAATCTGCTAAACGTTTACATTGTTTAAAGATAGTAATTAATAATAATTCCCATATCCTACCTAATTTCTGTATTAAAAATGTTTTGAATTATTTGTCATGCAATATTTTTTTATGTTTGTGATAAACTGTAATCATCAAAGACAGATCAATACAGAATACATGATTCTGTGTGCAATGAAACTAGGTGGGCTTCCCCTTTTTAAACTGTACTACCAAAGTAAAATACGTTTTTTTTTCCACCTTATTCAAATGTATTGAAAGAACAAAAACCCCGTGTTTTTTTTTTAATTTCTCTTCTAAATATAGCTGAAAACGACAAAAAAAAGTTTTGAATGTCATCGTGTGGGTGTACCTAATCAAGTGCCCAGACAATGTGAACATTCCAGTGCGTGCGTGAGTTTTAGATGTCACATTAAAAAAAAAAAAAAAAAAGCAGAAGTGTGGTCAGATTGTGAAACAAGTGTCCCGGCGACCAATCGGGTGACTGCTTTAAATCAACTTCCCGTTTCCATGGAAGAAAGACTTGAAGCATGCGCGTGTTGGAATAAAGTTTGTTTTATTCACAGGTTTTTTGATGCACATCAGTGCTTCCATGCCCTTCACTCGACAACCAACGGCAAGGTCGCCTCGCCGTGACAGGAAGTGGACTCGCAAATAAGAGGGAGGGGCTCGGCTGATTTTGTGTCCCCACTATTCAACTATTTACATCTACTCTTGAGTTCCTCATACGCAACTGTGATTTGATGTACTGATAAATGTACAAACATTAACCGAATGCTAACCCCTTAAAGCTAACAATAGCCTCACCCAAACCCGAACCAAAAGGCTACGGGTTGTTTTCACCAACGTCACATTTTTTTTGCTTAATTACCCATACACGCTTGCACGCCGCCATTTTTCCACCCTAGATCTTTATATCCAGTTACACGCCACAATCAGGACTGCCGCCGAAGACAGCGGATTTAAAGGTTTCCATGGAGACACTTCTGTAGTGATGGCAAATGGCGGTGTCCCTAAGGACCTGACTGCTGCGATCGGCAATGTAAATGCCGGACCGGACCACAACTCTCTGACGGCTGAGAGCCGCAGGTGGTATGACGAGAAGATCATTGCCATTAAAAGGTATCCTTACGAAATTCCATTAACAGATTTCTCTACAGTCAGTACAGTTAAACTACCTGATTTTTAATTTCTGGAGACACAAAATTGCAGTTCAAACGTTACAGGTCCATGGACACCAACAAGATCTTCCAGGACGGCTAACTGACAGATCTTCTGCATTTGAAGATCGAAGGCTTCCACTTAATGCGTGCTAAGCTAAAGGCCAACTAAGATCTACGTGTATTAATTATTAAATATATTTACTTCTAACAACAAAGGTGCATTTAACAACTTCTTTGCAATTCGAATCCGTCCGGTGAGTTGGAGTAAGCATTTGAGACCCAAATTAACGAGGTTTTTAAATACGCGAAACGAAATTATGTAGTCTGTAAAATGCGGAGGAACTATATTATTGTATGCCTTGAATCTTGTTTGTAGATGACGTGACTTACCCGAGCTGCGTGTCCAAACACAGCAAACTTGAGAGAGGCAGCAGCTGCCTGCAAACCACGCCGACGTCACAATCTTGGAGGAAGGAAAACCTCCAATTTCATCGACCCAGGCAACATAATAGCCCACCGCATGACCACCAATCTGTCCTCACGATTTACTACAATTTCTGATGTTAAACCTACGGCTCCCTACTCTTTCCGGCTAGCTACGCTAGCTCTCTGTCGTAGCGTCATCTGTTTCTGGCTCTGGCTACGATTGAGCGCCTTTTGACATAACCTTCGTCTATGTTCACTGAGAATTTGCGCTTCATCACCTTGATTACTGATAATTTTACGGCATCTTATTAAAAGTTCTTCTCCTCGATGTACAAGTAACGAGCTCAGGGAAATAAAATGGCCGCCGTCATCTCTTTGCCCGAGGCAGCAAAACGGGTGACGTCACGTGAAAACAACCCATTTAGAGGTGGGTAGAAATGCGCTACAGTCATGGGGTTATATTTACTCAAGTAATTTTCTGAGCAAAGTTTATTAGTTAGAGTAGTTGTAATGCAAAATACTTTCAACTTTTACTTGAGTATTTTTGTGAAGAAGAAACGCTTCTTTTACTATGTTACATTGAGCTAGTAGCTAGCTAGCTACTTTTCTTTGTTATTGTGCCATCTATTTTTTTGGGGTGGGGGGGTCAAAAGAGAGAATTCTGCTTCTGGCGCTTCGCACATGAATGTTTTGGAAATCCAAGGCAATCACTAGCGACATTTAACTTCATCTAACTAATCAAATGGAGCCAGGAAGTCACATGACCAAATTCTCCACGGCGGCCGAAATGTTTACGATGTGACGGATTTTTCTGACGCCGAGATCGCAGTGCTGGCCTCGCGTTCAATGTATGTTCATTTTGCAAACTACAGCCACACACAAAAACCACAACAGCTATGTGATGCATTGTCATCTGTCCCTGCCTAAAAACGTCAGCCTACAAGAGCACCACTTTGAACTTAAGCAAAACATGTCGCGCTTTTCTTTCCGCCGTTTGGTTCGAGACTTCCGGGACAAAACCCGGCTCAACACATTATGTACGAGCCTTCATATCAAAACGTCAGATTTGGCAACCCAGCCGCCACAGGTGCGTTCGGGGACATTATGTAAATGTAAATAGAAATGGGCTCGAACGTGTTCTTGGGGGCGGAAAAAATAGGAAACTTCTGTGTACCAGGAAAATTATTATTTTATTATTTATTATTTTAAATACAATGAATATATTGTCTTTAGTTAAAACACTGTATAATCATACAGTCTTAATATGGGATTAATTTTGTTTTTTTGTAAGAAAAATATTTAGTTAATTACAGTGTGTAATAGGGTTAGGTGTATAACATAGTAACGAGTAGTCATCATTGTCCTTTCACAATAGTTCCTTTCGCATTGTGTTGCATATTTTTTGTTCTTTTACGTGAAGGACAACATTTCAGTTTTGGTTTTATTTCCTCATTGGAAAAGGACTATTGATGCAAGATGTTTTTGAGATTGGAGTGTGACAGCTGCAGCCGGCTACTAGTGGAGACTGAACGGGTGGCAACGATAAAGAAATTAGATCATATTTGAAAGGAAATAGCCTGTCAGCCACAAAAACAAGAACTATAAACTACTATGAACTGAACTAGTTCATTTTTAGAACAGTGAACATTGAACTAGTTTGTCTAGAAAGTCCCAATAGTGCTCATTTTATATTTATGTCAATTTGATTTTCATGAAGTGATGAAAAAAAAACAATAAATCATAAAATTACACACCAGTTACTGGAGCACTATGTTGTCCCTATAAATACAGTACTCTTACGTGAGTAGTTATTTGATGGACCACTTTTGACTTTCTCTTGGGTCAAATTACTGTAAAGCATAATTTTCGACGACACTTCCCACCTCTGAGCATATTCCCCTAAACCTAACACCCCAACCATAATGCAACTGTAAACCTAACCGTAATAACACAAACCATGATCATCTAAACCCTAAAACCAATCCTTTCACGCTAAAAGTACCTAATCCTAACCCTAACCTCCTAAATTGAACCGTGACCCATCCATAATCCCAAAAATGTAACCCCAAACCTGACCTAAACCCCCTGAACCTAAAGCCACTCCGACTTGGAGCGGCGTGCGCATTCGGAGATCCCAAACTGTCCACACTTATAATCGAGGCCCATTTTTTACCTGCAGAAATGCCGCCTTAAACTCTGTTTGGACCACATCACAGCACCTCGCGCTGCCTCCACGCAGCTACCATTAAAAAGAATAACCTAGCGGCTAACGCACACTTAAATGCTCATCTCTGCTTCCACAAAGATGGCCGCCAACATCGCAGCACAAAACCGACAAGTGTCACTTTTCGGCTTGGGTCTTTGCCAAAAAAATGAATTTTCGAGTTTCCAGGTGAGCGTGTGGTCAGGACGAGTCGGGCCTGCGTAGCCGCTGCAGTTGGCGCGACCGCTCACCGTGCGTCGTCACTAGCGTGCGGTTTTCCTCCGACAGACGGCGGAACTCGTCTTCCAGGCGGGAGATCTCGGCCGCCACCTTCTGGTCCTCCACCAGCTCGGCCAGAAGCTGACACCTGAAGACGACAACGGGTAGGAGGAGATGAAGATGATATTGTGCTAGCACGTTAGCATCAATGTGGTAGAACGTTAGCATGACCATGCTAGCAGGTTAGCAGATGTGAAAGTAGCCTTCAGCATGTTATTTGCACTCCTCAGTTTAGCTTTAACTTGAAACAAGTCTGGAAAAGTAATCCATAGGAGTTTGAAGTTGAATTTAATTGCGACAATGCGTCAACTCATATTTATTTCACCTTTAAAGGGGAAATCCACTGGTTTGCATTAACAATGCATCCAATAGGTCATGCAATATGTACTCTATTTTGACAATGCGACGTTAAATCCTCTCTCATGTAATAGTGTTTTGAGAAGATTTTTATCGACAATTTCGAATTTTCAGGGGCGCTGCCATTTTCGCGAGTCACATGACCTACGTGCGCGGATGTGACGTGTTACGTGCCGCAAAAAGGCTCGATTAGACGGATAAAGACGGAAGAATACATCCATACACAGCCGTGAGCCGTATGGAAGCATTCCTCCGCCTTGCCGATCAACCGATACTGCTATTTCTTCATCAGATGAGGATAAATCCGAGAAATCAGCGCTGGGAATAAATGGGGTCCCATGCAATCGAGCCCTTGTTGCGGCACGGTACACGTCACATCCGCGCACGTAGGTCATATGACTCGCGAAAATGGCAGCGCCCCTGAAAATTCGAAATTGTCGATAAAAATCTTCTCAAAACACTATTACATGAGAGAGGAATTAACATCACATTGTCTAAATAGAGTGCATAATACACGAGTTATTGGATACATTGTTAATGCAAACCAGTGGATTTCCCCTTTAACATCTGACTTTTCACCTTGAATTGTTATTAGAAATCAACGCGTTTCTCGCTCTGATGCGCCACCCTTATAAAGTTTGCACAAGACAAATCAGGGTGGACAAAGAAGCCATCTGTCATCGAACTCATCGACCGTGAACATTTGGAGTTGCGTGTTGTGAAAGGTTTCTTGTTTTACCAAACTTGAATAAACAACAACTAAGCAACCGCAGCTGGATGATCAAATGGTATCCGCAAAAGCACAGACAAGGAACTGATCCGTCAAACGAGTCCGATGGCGGCTTGGACACAAAACCCAAAGAGGTTTAAAATGGTAATAGCTGAAAGTTTGTAGAAAATCTACAATCGCGACTCAATGTGGCTGATAAATTGCAGACAAGAAACTGGTTTGTCTTTGATCCCATTTGTACTGGCAATCTTACACGCCATTCAAAATGGAAATGGTTCTTGCGTTAGGACAATAACAGCCAAAAACTAGAGCGCGGCCAAGGAATTGAGCTGCCATTTATCGCTTCCCCTTCGGCCCTCTTGAGTTGGATACCGATGAGAATCGCTCAGATTCTTACGTTCTAAAACAGAAAAGCTTAAAGAAAATAAAGAGTCGTGACTCGATAGGCGGAGAGTTTCATTTATGGAAAGCGGTAGGTTTTCTTGAACTGCTCTGTGACGGGCAAAACTATGTGACCAGTCAGGCTCTCCAGCCGTTATTAGCAAAGTGAAAGGAGATCGCCGGGAACGTAAAAACAACCCCCCCAAAAAAAAAAAAAAATAAAGTCAACAAACAGGACAAGTGAGGCCCTGACGGCTTTCGCTACGACGCCGGCGTCATTCCTCGTAATCTTTGGAATTCTGACCAGAGCGAGGAGACACCCGACGAGTTGGACGAGCTGCGTAGCCCCGTCGAAAGCCGTGATTCACGCTCGCAGGTGGCGAGTGGGCCGGTCCGCCTCGACAGGCATGACTCACTCATCGCTATATATAGGAAAGTACATTGTTTCTCATTCAAGCTAGACATTGCTATGACTCACTATGTGACTTTGAATTGTGTGTGTGTGTGTGTGTGTGTGTGTGTGTGTGTGTGTGTGTTGGCTGCGCGGGCTGTGTCGGGTTGCGCCCGACTGTAAATAAAGTGTCTATTAAAAGACGAAAGCGGATTGTTTGGCTAATCTGTTGTTTACGTCGGGCTGATTGATGGCTGCTACTTTCAACGGCGTCTATTTTGCGCGTCGGACGTTTAGCGTTTTACGTAGCAACAGTGTGCTAATGCTGCAGAAATACACCCTTGCAAAGGTAGGCGTCCACATGAAAAAACGTTTATGTTTACAAAAATACAAAAAATAAAACAAATAAAAATACATTTGTGGCGGCACGGTGGAGGAGCTGGTGAAGCGTTGGCTTCGCAGTTCTGAGGTCCCGGGTTCAATCCCGGACCCCCCTGTGCGGAGTTTGCATGTTTGCCCCGTGCCTGTGTGGCTTTTCTCCGGGCACTGCGGTTTCCTCCCACATCCCAAAAAACATGCAACATGAATTGGACACTCTAAGTTGTCCGTAGGTGTGATTGTGAGTGCGCCTGTTTGTCTCCGTGTGCCCTGCGATTGGCTGGCGACCAGTTCAGGGTGTACCCCGCCTCCTGCCCGTTGACAGCTGGGATAGGGTCCAGCACTCCCCGCGACCCTCGTGAGGATAAGCGGAAAAAGAAAATGGATGGATAAATAGATTTGTGTGGCATAAACCTCGGGACTAAAACTGAAAAAGCAGTGAAACTGTTCTCATCACATGTTCCTGAATATCAAGACATAACATCATGAATAGTTTGTGAGATATTAAAAAAATATATAAAGATGCAATATACTGTATATAACAAAAGGAACAAAAGGACTTTTATCCGTTCATCTCTTATCTGAGCCACTTATCCTCACGAGGGTCACAGGAGTGGTGGAGCCTATGCTAGCCGTTATCAGGCAGGAGGCGGGAAACACCCTTAACTGGTTGCCAGCCAATCGCAGGGCACACGGAGACAAACAGCCGCACTCGCAATCCCACCTAGGGTCAATTTAGGGTGTCCAATTAATCTTGCATGTTTTTGAGATGTGGGAGGAAACCGGAGTGCCCAGAGAAAAGCCACCCCGGTACGGCAAACTCCACACAGGTGGGGCCGGGATTTGGGCCGCGGACCTCAGAACTGCGAGGCTGACGCTCTAACCAGTCGGTCCACCGTTCCGCATAATGCACTTTTATGGCACCAATAAATGCACGGATTACTGCGCACTTTGCGGACTTTGTATCGGTCTGTTGTGGTAAAGAAGGAGCGAAGCTCTCAATTTACGTTCCGACCCTCCCCTCCGGTCACGACCAGCTCGTGACCGAAAGAACAAGATCCCCGATACATGCAACCGAAATGAGTTTCCTGTATCGGGTGTCTGGTTCATGGTGTCCCATAGAGGGTGAGAAGCTCTGTCACTTGGGATGGGCAGAGTGTTATCATAATAATAATTATAATAGCCTAGTAAAACGTATTTACATATAAAACAAAATGTGTTTTTCACAGTACTAGTAATTGCGCTAAATACTACAAGTGTAATTTTTATTATATCATGCACATGAATATACTTTATGAAATCAATATATGCAATAAATATATAAAAATAAATGATAAATATTGTTAAAATATTCATCTAAAAAATTTGTAGAATGTATATATTTTTCATGGAATCAGTGCGCTAAGAAAACAAGATTAATGTCCGAGTAGAAATCACGCACATTCAAGTGGACTCTCACAGCGGTGCCAATTATTATAAACAATAATAGTTATCAATTATATTCAAATGTGAAAAATACTCAAATGATACAAATACAAAGTGATACCAACATGAAAATGTTTGCACTTTCGCCAAGATTGTTCCCGATTTTGAATCCCATTCTTGTCCCAATTTGAGAAGTTAACATGCGCCATCTAGAGGACGAGTCATGTATTTCCTGTCGAAGCACGCGAGCACGTTTTGGATTCTGTCGACATGGACACAATCAAAGTTGGCTGAGGGCAAACTCACTTGCGCTCCTCCAGGGCGGCGATGTCGTGTTTGACTTGATGGTACTCCGTCGCCATCCTGCAGTGTTCCTTGTACACGTGCACGCTCTCCTTCAGGGACACGCACGGCGACACGGGCTAAACCAGAAAAATAAAAAAAATAAACATTAAAAAAATCCAAAATCAAGAAACACAAAAAGTGACTTTATTTTATCATATATAATTAATTTTACTGAAATCAAATCGCCAGTTAAATCCTAAAATTAGTCACTTAAAATACACTTCTCGTTTTTGTAAATTACCTCACTAAATAAAATAATGTGTTGCTTTCTTTACTGTTCATATTATTTGTATAGATAATAAAACAAAGAATATGAAATGAGAAAATAACAAAATAATTATTTTGCGTAAAGTAAACATTTTCTAAAAATGGTTGATTTTACTAATACTGTATGCTCACATTTTTTTATTTGTTATATAATTTGTTAAATATTTTACAAGTAAAAATTTTGACTTTTTTTATGAATACACATGTGAGTAAAATGTGAAGTTTATATTTTTAAATAAATATTTTTCCTATTTTATTTTTGGGAGTGAAACATTTTTTTTTCATTTTTATGATTAAAACTGCAGTTTTTGTTACAAAGGAGCTAAAATCGCAATAATGAAATTCTGTTATTTTTAGAAGTAAAGAAAAATATATTAAAATGTGTTTTTACGAAAATATAGGTTGTTTGAAATGTCCAACCTAAAACACATTGAGAAATAGAATGTAGATATTATTTTTGAAACCTTAATTTTTACAATAGATGAATTATCCAATAATTGAATGCCACAAATGAACACAAAATAATAGTACATTTTAGGTTGAAATGTTACTGGACTTTTGAGCATATAAATAAAATACTCGGTTGACTGAAGGCCACAAAAATGGGAATGTTGAAATTTCCCACCAATAAAAGTACACTTGAAAGTGCCACAAAATTGAGATGAAATGACTGCATATGAATCTGTGCCTGCACTGCTTTAACCAGGTTCATTGAATGCACCATCACAATTCATATTGTGTCCGCGAGATGCACACCGTGGTCCTCGCATACCTGAAGTCGTTGTTCGAGATCTGGGAACGTTTGAACGATATCGTCGGCATCTCGTGCGTCTGTCGAATGAAAAACAAAAACAGTTAGCAAAGCCTGCTGATTTTATTTAAATGCACACAGAAATCGGAATAAATGTGCATATAGATATAGTGTTGATACTCTATATTGTTGGCTTTTAATTACTTCTGGTGGTTGCTGCGGCCTGATGCAGGTGCCGGTGTACCTAATAAAGTGTTGGGTGGGTGTAAAGGATCCGCAGCGGGGAGGGAATCAAACAGGCGGTCGGTGCGTGAAGTCATGCCAAACACATGACGACAATCTGGGCATGACGCAACCTTCTAAAAGCGTCCACGCGACCGTGCGGAACGACAACAGGAACATTTGTGCTGCTATGCGCGACGTGACAACATGACGGGCCCGCGGGATGAAGCGGGGTCGGGGGTTCGGGTGGCGGGGCGGAGGCGGGGGCGCTTTAACACCTGTCTCGCTGCAGATCACTCGAGTGAATTGAGGGCGCGTGCGGGGGTGGGCCGGGCGGGCCTGGGGCTCCATTTTGCTGGTCAGAATGCGCTGCGTGTTTTCCACACATGCTGAAAACGCAGGCGGGCTTTCGATCGTCTTAAACGATGAAAGGCCACGTAAAATAAGTTGTTGTCTGCATTTGGAGGGGAGCGGAACACAGATGCGAGTGTGTGCGTGAACCTGATGTGGGGTCAAGGCTGAAGGAGATTCGGACTTCAGGTGCATCAGGAGACACTCTTCTGGTTGACGTGATCATTGAACCCTGCGTCAGAATTCATGAACACTATTCATGAACACAATTGCCCTTTGCTCGGTGAAGCAGCATGGGGCTCACCGCCCGAGCTTGTCCTCGCACGCTCCGTTGCGAGTTAAAACGGCGGCGATTCCATTTTTCCTCGGTCATGCTAGGGAGAAACTAGAAAGACGACGATCTGTTTTCCAACTGACTGACCGACCCACTAACCCACAAACTGATTTACTGAGTGAATGGTTGACTGACTGACTGACCCGCAAACCAATGGACTAACTGACACATAACTGACTAAATCACTGACCAAGAACCCAACTGACTGATTGACTAAGTAAAGGACCAACAAACTGACTTACTATTCCACAAACCTACTCAGTGGTTTACGAACTAACTGATTAAGTGACTAACAGACTAACAGACTGACTGATCAACTTACTATCAGACTGAACTAAAGTACTAAGTACTACAGACTAACTCAATAACTACCCAATAAAAAAAAAAATGACAAACTGACTGACGTACTGTTTAACTGCTTTACCGATTAACCAAGTGACTGACTTACTAATTGGCTGAATAGACTAAAGACTACAAAAGTGACCGGCAGACTTACTAACCGATTGGCCAATGAATTAACGGAGTAGATAAGTTACAAACTAACTGGCTACCTAACAGGCTGTTTAGGTAACTAACTAACTAGCTGACATACTAGTTGACTAACATACAAATTAACTGACTAGTTGATCAACTAGCTAAGTGTCTGGCAAACGTACTAAATATTAACTGGTGAATTGACTAACTCACTAATGAAATTACTATCTTGGTAAGTAACTGACTGACTAACCAACGAAATGCCCGAATCACAAAGTGACTGATTGACAAATGTAATGACGGAATCTGCCACTGACTACCACAGTGACTGACTGTAACTCACTGACAAATAAACCGGCTTGGTGGGTATCAAGAGTAACGCGACTAACTGACTGACTAACCAGCTAACCGATCGACCTACTACAGGGAGTCCTCGGTTTAAGACGGTCTCGACTTATGACGTTTCAACTATACAATGCCCGTCCCCCGTCCGCCATTTTGTCTGGCTAATGCTTGTCCGTGTTTGTATCTTTGCATTTTTCGCCCTCCTTTTTCGACATTATGGCCCCAAAGAAGAACGCTGTGTCTTTTAGCAACGCTCCTGCGGCCGAAAGGAACTCCATTACCGTGGAAACGATCCTCAAGATCATAAAAAGATTGGCGAAAGGAGAGACAGCAAAACCACCAAGGCATCAGTCGGTCGACCGTGGTGACAATTATCAAAATTCAAGGCCCGTATTTGAGCGCATGTGATGAAGGGTTCCTTTCCTCTGTCGGTTACAATGATCGCAAAATTATTTCATACTTGTCGAGGTGGAGAGGATTGAGGACCGGGTTCCTTGGCAATAGCCAAGCACAGCCTCCCCTTCTTCCTCTCCATCCACCTCTCAACAGTAATGCTAAGTACAACATCTTGTTGAATTAAATGTATTTGTTTTTTTATACAAAATATTTTGACATAAATTCTGACTTGAATGGTGGAATTCGACTTAAGTCGAAATTCGAGTTAAGTCGCTTCTGTCGGAACGGATCTCAGTCGTAGACTGAGGACTCCCTGTATTTGACTTCCTGACTAACTTACCAACTAACTAAAGACTGCTAAATGAACAGGCAGACTTGCTGACTAGTTATCTAGTAAACTGCCTGACTAGCAAAATAAAAAGTAACTTACTGACTGACCAAATAACGGACTCATTCACAAACAAACAAGCTTATTTATAAATAAACTGCTTTGCTTTAAAAAATATTTTACTTTGTACTGATTGTAGAAGGAACGAGCACATAAAAACATACAACTTTTTTTTTTTTGCATATTCTTATAATAAACAGGAATGAATCGTCAATCAAAACAGCAGAATTGCTGGTGGGTCTCTTGTATTGGACCGATTGGAGTTTCTTAAGTTAAAACTTAAGTGTCAAGTACATGCAAAAATAAAAGTTTTTTTTTTCTTTTGCATGCATCACTAAATAAGCCAGTCAAATCGTGCATGTAAAGATGCACTTTTAGTCATTAAAGTAAACATTTGACTCCTGTCAATCAAACATGACAGCATTTCCACGCATTAGAAATCAAACAAAAAATGGATTACCTGAAGCAGCCCCGTCCTAAATAAATAAAAACAAAATCAAAAGAAACGAAAAAAAAGTCTAATCAGTGCAGGTCCGATCCACAGAGTTTTAGGGTTGGTTCTGCCGCTGGGACCCCCCCCCCCACTCCTGCCCCCCTCCGCCACCACCTCCACGTCCTCCCCCTCGTTCCGCTCGCTTCGGGGATCTCGTCTAAACGCGCTCCCGTCTACACACAAACTAGATAAATGCATCAGCAATGTGCCCACCGACCTCCACCTTCCCCTTCATAATAAAATGTCTCGGATGACATTACTTCACCCCCCCCCCCCCCCATTTTGACTCATGGCATTTGATGAAGACATTGAACATCAATGGGTCACTTTAGGCCACTTTATTGGGTACACGATCGCATGACATCCGCTACCAACCAGGATTGCGTCATAGCGCATTAATGACTTCCACTACCAGTCGATAGGTGGCGGTCAGGGCTATTCCGAAGAGGATTAGACGCCTTTGCGTTGGCAGCACAGCGCCATCTTGTGGATCACTGCTCTGCTCCATACCAACATAGACACACTGTACCAAAAACAAATGGACAAACAAATACAGATTCAATCTGCAAATCTAATGTGCTTACATCAATTGGAGGAAATGACCACCAGTTCATTTTATTATTTTTTTACATTCCATATTTAATTGGACACTCTAAATTGCCCCGAGGTGTGATTGTGAGTGCGGTTGTTTGTCTCTATGTACCCTGCTTCCTGCCCATTGACAGCTGGGATAGGCTCCAGCACTCCCCGAGACCCTGGTGAGGATAAGCGGTTAAGAAAATGGACGGATGGATGTTCCATATTTTATACACAATAAGTCATTCCTAGCAACAAGGAACCATGACAACAATCCTAGCATTTTTTAAAAATTGTTCCCCTGTTTTTTTTTAATAAATAAAAACTTTATATGATGACGATGTGATAATTGAGCCCAATTAATTCTGCCTAGCAACTACTGACCGAACAAGAACGTTCCAGTTCTGAAAATATTTTGGGAAATTTGCTTAGTGTTGAACGGATAATTATAATTTAAAAAGAATTCTATTTTTAACTTTACATAAGATATGCTATGTTCCAATACTTTTATACATAAAACGATAGTATTATTATGTCAACAATTGATCCTTGTGAAATGTTAAAGATTAATTTAACACAAATATTAATGACTTACTAATTGACTTTAGTCCTATTTTATTAGCTTTCCTGTTTTATATAAGCAGCTGGTGTCTGTAATAAACAGAAACAAAAGCTCCTTGGCGGCGGTAATAAAGATTTTACTGCGACCGTTTCTCTTTAAGACCTTCTCACAACACGAGGGCCTCATCTGGACAGCGCCGCCTGTTTAGCGCCACAAAAAGCTTTCGAACGCATCGCGTCGGGGGGCCCAAGATAGACGACGGCGTGTCGTTCAGGTGAGGTCATCGCGCCGCGCTCAGACGCGCTGAATGCCAAGGTCAGCGGCGTAATCCCTGCCCTCATTCATAACGGATTACACCCTGACGGGAGCGGGGGGGGGGGGGGGCAAATAAATAAATAAATAAATAAATAAATAAATAAATAAATAAATAAATACAGCCGCCTGGGGGTTCTGATCAAGAATCGCCGAGATTACAGGTCCGGCTATTACGCGCAATCCCAGAATTAATCTGCATGGCATACATTTACGAAAGAGAGAGAGAGAGAGAGAGAGAGAGAGAGAGAAGTCATTACATGAAGAGATTAAACAGAATCCATCAGGATGAAAATGAACTAAAACTAACCTGGACGTTGGTATATATGTGCTGCGAGGGTAATAATTCAGATGTATGCCTCATACACAGCAGACCTTCCTTGAAACACTCTCATACATGACAAAAACACTTTTGCATAAGAGAGAAACACTCACACGCTCACTAATGAAACACTGTCACACACACACACACCAAATATAGTTTGGACTTTCATATGCATTTTAAATGCTCTTACATTAATGACACTCGTACATATTAGTGAAACGCTCTCATATACACAGTGGGGTCGTATACCCGAGTGTAACGCTAACAGCGCAATATAGAAACGCTCTCATGCGCACAAATGAAGTGCTCTCACTTTGACTAATGGAAAAGTAAAAGCTATCATTAGCGTTGAAATGAATGGAGGAAAGAAAAACAGCACAATTCATGGGAAAATTGATCCAAAAATGGACAAAAAAAAATTCTTTGTTAGCGCCCTTGAAGAGTGAGAGTCACCCATGCGGCGACACCGCTGGCAGGCGGCCATTTTGTCCATCCAGGCCCAGATAGAAGCACTGCAACATAAAATCAACACAACCAAGCGTCCTTTAAAATTTAACTCTTCATATTTCAGATTTTGCCCAATGTTACCAAATTTGAATCTCGTATATCAGAAAAATGGAAACAATCAATGGACCTTTCCGACCTGTCATTCCCTCGTACAATAATAGCCAATCAGATAGCCGCATTGTCTTAACCCCTGGCTTGACACGCCCCTCTCGCAGTATTGTCCCACAAGCAATGCCGGTTGTCAGTAGCGGGCGCTTGGAAAAGTTAATGTTACAAAGAAAATGGTCCTCAGATGCGCTAGCGTGCAATTCTGATGAAAGATATCCTGCTAGGTTGATTCATTTCATTGATTCCAAAGCCTAAGACACAGTTGAGGAAGTGTCTACGATGGATTAAGACTCGGTGGAAGAGCACACGTACAACTAAATGTGAACAATATCAACAAACACTAGGCTGTATGTTCGAAGGTAAGTGAGGGAGAAGTATCTTCTCTGAGTTTGATTGAATTATCATCAGTGCTTTATAACGTTGCAGGAGAACAACTTTCACTTTGTTAGCGAATCAGTGACCTGCTGAATGAAGTGTGTCATGTTTTATGCCCAAGAGTCATGGTAGTGATACGTAAACGAGCCACGTCATGCAAGAGAAATGTCTATTTGCTTATTTGTATCACATCGGACTTTTAAGACAGACCAGTGGGATCCATTACGAGCCAAGTCAAATGAATACACCCCACTCACTTATAAAGACTACAATGATATTACTTGTCATCTTTCCGAGTAAAAAGTACTCACCCTGCTTTACATGCGCAGTACGATTCCACCATTTTATCCTGTTGGATTTCAATATGAAGTTTGTGAGGCGACAAACTTATTTTTGCATCGCTCGCTAACGTTTCGCTGTAGCCCTGACATTGCGTCCTGCTCCGTCCAAAATCTTAATTCCGTGTACCTATCCTTGCGTGAAATAATTGAGACCTCTCCGTAGAACTCTCTTGGACAAGTCTGACGCATTTGGCAAAAAACATACCTCAATATTATCTGGAAAACGCGATAGAGAATCGACTTCAAACATGTTCTGTTCAGTCGCCATTTTGGAAGCTTGTGGGACATGGCTAAGGGGGCGGAGTTTAAGATCGCCATCGGAAAGGTCCATTGTGGAGAATTTAGTTTCGTCGCTGGGTGTGGGTGCAGCATGGCAGCATTACTCCGCACGAATCAGAAACAAGACCAGTTTCGCAGTATGAAGTATGAAATTTGGTAGACCCACAAAAAAGGGTCTCAAGAACACATGCCTGAAAGGACACAAGAAGTCGACCACATGGGATTGAGGCGGCCATTTTAGGCTCATTTTGGCCTTCAAAGATGAGCTTGTCCAATTTTCAAGCACATAATATATGCATGTGGGCGTAGTGTGGTGACCAAAAAGGGTGAGATTCGGAGAGTGGATAATGGGAGCTGGGTGGGGGGCGACAAGGGTGTCAACATGGAGCAGGTCCAAACCTGTTCTCAGGTCTTACAAACCTCTTATTTTCATCGCTTTGCCACGGCTACTCCGTGTCGTCGCCAAGCAGCCTGCCGCTCTCCAGGTCGGTGGACAAGGACGTGCCCGAGGAGGAGGTGGAGCCGCGCCGCTGAAACTGGCGGGATTGCACCCCGTAAAAGAAACAGAAGGCCTGACCGACACACAAACGCCAATGCCGTTAAATTGAACACTTCCCGTGTTGACGGGAAGTACCATCGCTCACCTCCTCGATGTCAGCATTGCGGCGAGCTTTGTAGATGAACTCGCCGATGGCCACGAAGACGGACAGGACCAGGCCGGCGGCGAGCACGATGAAGATGCCGCCGATGTTCTCTACGCCCAACGCGTTGGCCTCCTTGTTGTCCTCCTCGGGGCAGCCGTTTCCTCGCCACCACTTCTCCTTCATCATGTGCAACTTGCCTTCCTCTTGCAGCTGAAGGATGGCGATGGTCACTTTGTCTCTGTACGGAGAGCCTGGACAAATCAAGCAAGATCTGTACAAAATAATGACGCCTTTAGAAAAATGCTCATCAGCAGTTTACAGAGAATAGAAACATCCTCAACGAAATCGACGATCAGGACCATTCGGAAACACAAGGGTGCCCTCGCAGCGAGTGATGTTGCTAAAGGAGCAACCGTGTTGAGGAAGCAGAGGCCGCTGATCTTGGAGGAAGTCGAAAAAAGTTGCTTTTAATTTTCATAAACGAGCACCAGTTAGCTGGGGATAGCGTTCCATTAACGCTGCCTCTAGTTGCAAGTTCAGTTTTTTGTCCATGTTACTGTCTGTGCAAATAAAAAACAATTTGTCTTTGTCCCCCCCCCCCCCCCCATTATTGCTTGTTTAAAGTTATTCTGCACTTTTGTTAATAAAAAAAAAAAAAAGAGGTTTAAAAAGCTGGGGGCCGAGTCGCTACAGATACGACAACGCACTGCCAGCCTAGCATACTCTACTACTAAAGCATACATTTATAGCAAAAAAATATATATATTTCTTAAATGATTTAATTATATAAACTATTTAAACTATACATGTAGTTCTACTATGCAGTTTACTATCAGGAAATGCTAAAAAAAATGCTTTAAAAAAACAATTTTTTAGGCTTGGAACGCATTATTAAATTTCCCATTAATTGTAATGGGAAAACGCGCTTTGGATTTCAAACATTTCACTTCGCGACCGGCCTTCTGGAACGAATTGTGGTTGAGAACCGAAGCACCAGTGTAGTGAAAAGAAGCGGTAGCAAATTGCGCAAATGCGATTCAGGTTTCGTTGGGCAGAAGCCTGGTATCGCCAAGACCACCGCTTACCAGGAGAACCAAAAGAAAGACATGTTTGTTCCAGCATCAAAGAGATCAGGCCACTTTCGACACACACGTGGGGAACAAGCAGAAAAGGTGATTTGTGAACCAACTATAAAACCTCCAAATTTGCAAGAAGTCATGTTTTCCGGATTCCTGGTATTTCCTCACCTATGGGCGTTCCTACTCCGTAACCCTTCGAGTCGATGAGTCCTCCGATCTGCGTGAGGTTGCAGTTCCTCTGGCTGATGTATTCGATGCTGGTGGACTCCATCAGCATGGCGTAGTCGGTGGTGAGGACACGCGTGATGCCCTCCCGGTTGTTCTTGACCAACGCCGTGTTCTTCCTGCTACTCATGAAGGTCCACATCTTCTCATAGGTGGAGATCTTGGATTTCTGCCGCGCACAAACACATAAAGGCACGCACGACTGTGGATATGTGTGTTTGTCAAGACAAATGGGGCAGCTGCGCTCTAACCCTCATCCGTCTGATTCAATTTGTTCGAGCCGTCGCTACGGGCGGGCAGCGACTTCTTATTTGACTGCTGGTAATCACGGGCTGGAATCTGCTGGGATAAAACCCAGCTGGACTGACTCGTGCTTGGGTCAGGATGTGAAGACGCGGTTAGGGTGGAACGCCAAGTCCACATTTATGGATGGTAAAGACTTGACTCAAAATCATTCAGTATCGTCAGTCAGTGTTTTTTTTTTTTTTTTTTTTTAAATTGCAGGTCAGATGTTTTGCACATGAAACTCAGACAATGCATCATTAAGAAAGATACTCAAGCCCCAAACTGCTCAGGTGAGAACTTATTATAAGTTACATAAGCACAACGTGGCTACAGAGAAGCAGCTAAGACATATCCCAACTGCAAGAGGTCGGAGTGATTGTTCGTAAAAACTGACAAACCTTGAAGAACGTCATGGTGGAGCCGTCCCTCACCGCCCCGTACTCGATCCTGGTCTGCTTGGCCAAATCGTCGGCTGAGTCGATGGGCGCGTCCATGCGCTCCACGGTGAGGAAGGCGGCCAGGTTGGCCGTGTATGACGAGATGATGATCAGGGTGAAGAACCACCAGATGCCTCCTACGATGCGGGTGGATAGAGCCTTGGGCATCAGCTCGGAACCTGGAACAACAAGTTGATACTACTACTACAACCCTTAAACACATGTAAAGTACATCTGCTTAATCATTTCATTCCTCAAAACCGAATTGCTACTAATCCTAATTTCAAAAGCTAACTAATCCTAACCTGAATGCTGCAAACCATAAACAAAACTCTACTAACCATAAACTACAATGGCTGCTAACCTAAATACTAGTAACCATTCGTAAACCTAACCTGAGCTCTCCCAATCCTAACCTAAACTATTAACCCTAAATCCAAAACCAACAACCTCGCTAGTACCAAGTAGCGCCAACGTGATCATTAGCTAGTTGTTGATGTTTACCTTGTCGCATGAGCGCGCCAACACCAAACCAGAAGCTGTTGAGCAAAGTGAAATTGTTCTGGATCAGCGTGGACGACGGGTTGCACGGATGCGGGTTGTACCACTCGTAAGGGGTAAACCTGACGTGAAAGGAGAAGAACAAAAACTGGAGAACAGAACAAGGGAATGTAACGCAATGTGATGATATAAATGATGTTACCTGGCGATGACAAAGAGAACGCAGCTGACGCCGGTGCAGGCTAGCAGGACGTACATCCAGATATCGGGTGAGAGAGGGTTGAGGAAGGAGAAGACGCCCGGGTTGGTGCCGTTGGGCTTGCGGTACAGGATGCTAATGCCCAGCGTCATGAAGGGTTTGGAGAAGTCGATCACCTTCTCGCGTACGTACGTGATGGTCAGCGGCGCCACCGCCAGGTCAGCCACCTACGGAAGTAGCTGAGGTTAAAGACTTCACGCTGCAGCTTGTAACTATTAGTATTTTATAACGCCAGTGCAGAAATGCAGCTCATCTTGCCGCGTACTCACGTGGTCTATGAGTTCTCGCACCATGCCGTTCCACTCGCCCTTGTCGTTCTGGGCTCCGTACTTGCCGTCGGCCACCAGACGGACCTCGTAGGTGAAGCCCAGGATGTTGGAGAGCTCCTTGAGGAGGTCCAGGCAGTAGCCCTCGAAGAGGTCATTCCCAAATAGTTCCTTGTCGGACTTCTTGTACATCACGTACGGGTTCTCCTGTGTACAAAAAAAAAAAAAAGTTTTTACTCTTTGTCTCTCCTTCCTTACACTTTCATCCTGGTCTTTTTCTTCACCAGGATGGTTGTGACAATCAGCGTCCTGTTGGCCAGCGAGTCGGTCACGTTGTTGTTGTTTGTTGTCGACTTCTCGATTAGGTTCATTCCCTTCAGCGAGTTCCATGAGGCGATCTGGAAGGAAGAAGGGTGGATTTTTATTTGTAGTGGTTCCATCTAATTCCATGAGACAAGGTAGCTGTGAGGACAAATAAATGCCGTTGGAAATTTGGCCAACGGTACAGATTCAGAGTCGATTGACCAACCGCGATAACGCTCGTTGTTGACGTCATTGTATCTGGTTCAGTCTGAAAAAACTTCAAGCAAGTCTCTTTAGCTAGTCACAGAACTGCTAATAGTACACGCAATTACATTGAACAGTTACCGATCCTCCCTACTTTTTCCACTTTCAGCAACTTGCGGCGGGAACGCTAGCCGCAGGTGTACATGTGATGGACATCCCTCCGTTTTCCAAGCCGCTTATCCCGACAAGAGTCGCGGGAGTGGCGGAGCCTATCCCAGCTAACTTGGAACCCTGAACTGGTCGCCAGTCAGTCGCAGGGCAAATGTTAACGCCGTCACCGAGCGGGAATTGAAACCACGCTGGCCGCGCCAACGTCAGGCGTGTGTGCCACATTCTTTTTAAAACCTAGCGATTATTTCTACAGCATTTTTTTGCACGGATTTTTATAGTACAAGATGCCAGTTGTCATATTAATCATTCATGTGTCTGTGCCCTTACATATTGTATTGCACCGAGCGTATGCCATCTGCTCACTTGACTGTGAATGAGCGTATGCTAGCAGTAATCCATGCGCGCGGGCACACGCACGCATGCTAGCACACAGACACACAGTGAGTGGACGAGGCATATGACAGCTGTGGACGCTCAAATCACCCCCTCAGCTGCTAAAGAGCAAAGTCACTGATGCGATAAACATTTAAGAACGTTAAACAAGCACACTTGACTGTCTAGATTATTCAACGCAAAATAGAGAGGTGAGATTTTACCAAGCAGACACAAACGCCGTCCGACTAGTACTAAACAATTAAGCCGGAACCTGTCACGTGTAGCAGAACGTCCTGGTAAATCTTTATCGCTCAGTTCTTGGTTGGAGTATTTCCCTTTCACTTTTCACTTCCTGTACATGAGGAAAGAGGAAGAGGATGACCATATTTGGAAGCAAACCTTGATCCACCTTTTGGTGAGGCGACTCACGCCCTCCACGAGACCCTGAGTGGACAAGGGGACACATGGGTGATGGTGACATGGTGCAATGCATCATGGGAGCAGGCGGACTCGCTCACCCTGGCACTGCTGTCCTCTTTCAGGCTGATGATGTCCAAGTCAAACTCCCGCCGTAGGCCGTCGCTCTTGTTGAGGACGATGTGGCCCGTCAGGCCATCCCACTGTGCCTACGACAGCGGTTAACTTCTTTTTACGCTTGTATGATGATTAAAATCGTTGGTTTGTTCGTATTTTAGTGAGCTAGCCAGCTAAGTAAGCAGTTATTTAGTTAGATAGGTGCTTGTTAGTTTACTAGCTAAGTATTTTAGCAGTCAAGCTAGCTGGGTTGCCAATTAATTTGTTAACTTGCTGAGCAGTTGTACTTAGTGACCTGTTTAGTTCATTAATTAGTTAGGTCACTAAGCAATTTGGGAGTTGACCTGCTTAAGCTGTTTGGATGCTATATTGTAGGAGTTAGTTTGTTAGTTGGCCAGTTAGTTTGCTCACATAATCTCTTGGTTAGTTAGCTGGCTAGCTATGTCATCACAGAGTGAGTTAGTGTTTTTTTTTTTTTTTTTTGCTAGTTAACAGGCAGTCAAGTTTCAAAAATGAGTAAAAATGTCATTTCTGGAGTCCCGTACTTCCTTGAAGAGGTTCATGTATCGAGGTCCAAATCGCCAAGGCTTGTGTCGGTGACATTGCAGAGAGCTGACGGTCATCTGAGTAGCACGCTGAGACGCCACAGACACCAAGTACACGGCGTCGTACATCAGGGCTGCGTCAGTCTGTAACACCAAACACGTGCGGAGACTGCAGCGTTACGACTATGACAAATGGCAATTTCAAATAAGTTGGGATGTTGTGGAAAAAGGTAAATAAAAAGAAAACACTATGAAAACAGGACAGTTCATGTTTAAATTGTTAAACATGTACACTGATTTTTGAATTTGACGCCTGCAATGTGTTCCAAAAAGGATGTTCACCGCTGTGTTTTAGGTGTTTGGGAAACGAGGTCAACAATGCCAGTTGCTCAACAATCCAGGGTCTCTGTTGTCGAGCCACACGTTTTCAAAAGGAGACAGGTCTGAAGTGCCGGGAGGCCAGTTTTGTACTCAAACTTTTATTACCAAGCCACGTGGCTGGGTTTTGTCTTACTGAAATCAGCAAGGACATCTCTGAAAAAAAAACGTGGCTTGGATGGCAGCATGTTTCTCCAAAACCTATATGTACATGTCAGCATTAGTAGTGGTTTCCCAGAAGTGCAAGTTACCATTGCCATTGGTCCGTATCATCACAGTTTGAAATTGGGACTTGTCAGACCACCGCACACTTTTAGTCTGTCGCCGTTTCTGGGTGGTGTTACTATATGGCTGAGGCTTTGTATGATAAAGTTTTAATGCGCATTTGTGGATGTAACAACCAACTGTGTCGACTGAGAACGGTTTTCTGAAGTGTTCCTAAACCCGTGTGGCAATATCTTTGAACAAATATTCTTCTTTTATTTTTTTTTTTTATGCCGTGCCGCCTCAGGGATCGAAGGTCACGGCCATTCAATGTTGGTTTTTGGCTTTGCCGTATACGTGCAGCAATTTCTCAGAAATTATTCTGAATGTTTTGCTGGTTTTATGGACTGTAGACGTTGAAATCCCTCAATTCCTTGCAATTGTATGTTGAGAAACGTTGCTCCAATACTGTTGCAGTATTTGCTCACGTGCCTGTTGAGAAAGTGATGAACCTCGCTCCATCTTTACTTGTGAACGACTGAGGTTCCGAGGATGCCCCTTTTATACGCAATCACCTGTTTCCGGTGAACGGGTTCGCCTGTAGAATGTTCCAAATAAATGCTTTTCCTCAACTTTCCCAGCCTTTCCTGCCCCGGCGTGTTAAAAGTTGAGTGCTTTTTCTTACGGTCATAACACCGTCCATGAGTCCGCCGTCTTGTTTGGGCCCCTGCAACCTCTCCATGGCCCACTTGTCCAGGGTGGACGCCACCCAGGGGTCGTCTATGTTGAGCAGCCTGAAGCCCGTCATGTTCACCCCGCTGTAGCGGTACGGCTCCAGGTCCAACGCAAACAAGTCCTACACCAGGGAGGAAGTAGTGGCTTCCTTCCATATATTCGATATACTTCTGGAAATTTTGACATTGATGTTTTTTGTTGCTACTCACCAAAGTCGTGAAGAAAAAGTGGTAATATTCTGTCATCATTCCCATGGATGAAAGCTGTCATATTGGAACACAAATATTACGGTAAATATTTATATTGTATATGCGCTGTCAGTCAAAGGTTTTTGGTACACTGTACCTGAGACTAGCTCGAGGACCTCACAGCTAATGCTAACAAATATTAACGACTGGATATGAACACATAAAGTCTTCCAAAGTGACCTGTTTGAGTAGTTCCGAGGCCATGCTGTAGGAACAGTCAAAGAGGATGAAGAACTCTTTGTCCTTCTTGAGCTCTTTGAGCAGCGGCCTGGCGTCCTGGTTGCCGGGGGTCAGCTGGCGGATTTTCATCTTCAGGTTCAGCTTGGCGGGAGCCTTGATCAACTCCTGCATGCGCATCAGACCTAAACAATAAACACAACTGTTGATTTTGTTCACTGATGGAGCACCAGGCTGTTGCGTAATGATACTTAAACGGATCCCTTGCTAAATATATACGGAACTGGAAATGTTTGGGCCATTGCTTGGTAAAGTTGATGTTAAATATCCGGCGTAAAGTGTCACCAAGTACCAGTGCTGTCCTGGTAGACGACGGTGAGCTTCTTCCACTTGAAGAAGGTGACCACGTCCAGCACGGCCCTGGCGACCGCTCCATACTCGGGGTAGAGGTTGATGAAGAAGGTGTCCCGGTTGTCTACCGACGGATGTTTCCAGCGCGTCTGGATGTGCGGAACCTCCAGAGCGTTGCAGATGGACTGAACGGCACTCACGGAGGAGCTGTGCGACGGACCGAACACGGCCACCACGCCCAGCGACAGCTGGTCGCATACTGGAACAAAGCAAAGGGACAAATTCATTAGTTAGCAGCTAACTAGCTAACTGATAGCGAGTAAGAATGTATCGCGCAAATGGTATTATCTACCTCATAATAACCACTTCCATGTGATGTATTGTGTATTAGGTATGCTGCTAGCTAGCTATCGAGTTGGTTAGTTGATTAATTTTCCAATATTTTAACAAGTTAGTCAGTGACTTTGTGTTACATTAGCTGGTGGCCTAATAAGTTCGCCTGTTGTGTAGTAAGTTAGCGTGCTACCAAGGTGGGTAGTTAGCAGAATAAGTAGACACTTGTCACTTGGTTAGCTGCTCAGCTAGTTAGCTAAGCAAATAATTAGTCTACAATTCCTTAACTATATAAGAACTGAGTGTGCCAATTAGTTAGGTACCCTGATGGAGGTGATGTGGTGATCTATAAGAAGAAAAAAGTTTTATTGTCACCTCTGCGCGAAGCCTCAAAGCCGTCTTTGGGGTTGATGCGCTGGATGTCGTAGGTGAGCGTGACGTTGGGCATCAGCGTCTTGTTCCTGTTGATGTTGTTCACGGCGAACTTGAACGCCAGCTCGTCCAAACTCACCAACTCCCGCTCGCGCGTCTCCAGGATCCCGCCTGGAATCACGGAACAGAGCACTAACGTACAAGTCCAAAAACATATTTGATGTAACCCGGACCCTTGTTAGGATAAGCGGCTAAGAAAATGGATGGATTTTTATAAGGCTGCATGCCAAGAAATGATTAAAAAAAAAAAAAAAAATTAGATGCATATATTTTTGTCAATTGGTTCATTTAAAAATAAACCAGTAAATAAAATAGTTTAGTTGAGCTGTATTAATAGCTCAAATTAATTAATCAATTAATGAGCTGATAATGTGTTCAAGAAAGTCGCACATTTGAACTTCAATTTGATAAAATATTAACACAGAAATATCGTTAACAGACTTACAAAAATTTACAGTAAATATGACAAATACAAAATACTTAAATTTAATATAAGAGTAAGTACACCTTAAAATTAATACCATTGTGCATATTTAATAATTAAAATAATAGACTTGCACAATATTTTCATTAGAATATATATATATTTTTTAATTTATTATTTAAAAAACAACTGACTTGCACTTTTAAAAAACATTAAGAACTACCAGAAATATGGTAAAATATAGACCTACAAAATTTACACAATGAATAAGTCTAAATATTCAAATACTGGACAATATAACTTTAATAGCCTTGTAGATTATTATTTTATCATCATGGATAAATCACTTGTAAAAATCTAATAATACAATAAAACAGAAGACTTGTAAATTTAAAAAAAGAACACATTGAAATATTCATATACAATTAAACAGTACAAATCTTTTCATATACAATCACATAGTATCTATATCGAGTAAATACATTTTAAAAATGTAGACTTAATAATAAAATATTTAATATATATAATATATAATACACATTTCATATCTAATATATACAATGCAAAGAGTCATGTATTTCAAAATAAAGTCCGAATGTGAGATTGCAATCATGAAATTAATGAAAAAGCATGCGCGCGCGTGTTGACCTCACCAATGCGCAGAACCTGAGCCTCAGTGAGCCACATGTGGACCAACAGAACCGGAACCACAAGAACCAGGAACTCCATCTTGTCCATGGCGATGATGCCGCGTCGTCAGCATTTGGAACTCTCTTCTTTTCCACCGATGATGACGATGATGAGGATGCCGGTCACCTCCACCATCTCCACTACAGCCATCACGTCAACTTGAAAACAACCAGAGAAGCTGCACGAATATAGTCCAAAATGTCTGTCAGCCCAATTCCCGGCCCAACATAATCCTTATAAAGTCTTTAAAAGTCCACAAATTGGCGAAATGTCAAAACACACACAGCGGACTCCTGCTGCACCAGCGAGAGTCACTACATCCTGTAAGCTCCTTCGAAATAAGAGGCCCCCGGAAGTCGTAGCGATCGTATGTGCTTTGTACTTTACTTCAACTCGTTGTCAAGATCGCCATCTCGCCAACTGACAAACACACTACTTGGCAAACTAACTAAACCCTAGCAGGCTAATAGGTTAGCTAGCAAGTTAGTTAATTAATGGTTTAAACGAAATGGGGAAAAAAAGTTGAGTGGCTTCTTCTTTGGGTCATATTCATCAATTACATCATGATGATATGAAATAAAGGCATATGAAAATACAGTAAATAAGCTGGGGTTTTGTTTGTTTGTTTGTGACTGGCATAGAGGTGGAATACTGTGGTGCATTTGTGTTTTCCGTCTCCTGTTGGTATTTGCGGCATTACGCAGCAGATGCGCTGGAGCAATCTTCAGGTTACACGCCAGATGTCAAGATTATCTCCTGAGAAACGCGACTGGATCGCTTCCTGCAAACAGCAACAAATTTATAACACCCCCCCACCACCACCACCACCACCCAAAAAGGTCCCGGAACGTCTCAAACTAGGAACTATTTAAAAAAAAAAAAAACATTGAATCTATGTAAAACTATTGTTACACGCATATCTGGTAGCCATAAAAGGACAACATGCGTTTACATCATACTGATGAAAGATTAAATTAAAAAATTCTGTGAAATTAATACCAATTTAATAAATAAATACAACAACGCTCAAAGAATAGAGTGGACTCCCACATCCAAAAAGTGTAAATGTAGAAAGTTTATTGTTGTTGGTGTCATACAAAGGATAATACTCCACGTGTGTCGTGTAGCAAAAAAAGTACAAAGACGAGTCAAAAGGGGCCACGCGAGTGATTGTGCCTCACAGTCCCAAAACTAAACTGCATTACAATTATTTGTACAAAAACTTTTTTTTTTTTAAATACCTCTTCGCAAAAGCAGCTGTCTTCGCGTGACTGTCGTTTTGTTCTTTCAGTGCACACAAGCAGTGAAACAGCGGCGCTCGGTGGACAAGAGGAGAAACTGCAGGGATGACTTTCAAGTAAACTTGAATCGAACCCGAGGGGTTCAAAGGGGGGCGGGGCCTGTGGGGGGATGCGGTTGGGTTGACGGACGGGAGCATTAGCAAAAGAGGCATTCTGGGTAAATTGGCCTTCAGGCACACAATTGGGACTGTTTGGGTAGCATATTGCTAACTTCAGCGAGATTGCTTTTATTTCGGTAGTATGAACCACCTCATTTATGTTCATGGTACCCGGACAATCAAGCAGCTTTTAAAAACACTGATTTGGAACTTATTTTTATTATTTTTTTGTGGTGATAAACTTCCTACATTTGTCCGTTACCGCTGACCAGCGACAATCTTTTTGTGAGCAAATAGTTTGAGACTGGTTATTGCTTTTATTTTGATGTTGCCCTCCTGTTTTTTTTTTTCCTTTTACCCTGATAGGACTCACTTTCCAGTAGCTTTTTTTTTTTTTTGCGCAACTACTGTAAATGGCTGAAAAACAGGATTGCGACTGCTTTAGCTGTGTTACTTTTATTAGTTTGGTACTTCCTGTTTTTCTTGCCTTGCACTTGGCTCGATTAGTGGCTTATCTGGCATGTTGAAATTTATAATCAACAAAGGACTTTGAATTTTTTTGATATTCCTTGACTTGTTTTTGTTGTTCTGGTTTTTAGTTTAGTTGCCGTTGGCTTCATCAGAATCCGCTTGCGGTGGTAGGTGTGGTTAAAAACAGGAAGGGAATAAAGTCAATCCTATCGATTTTTTTTTTTTTTTTTTTACAAACATTTTATATCAGAAGTGAGTTTCGGGGAGTTACAAATACAAACATCCTGGCGATAAACTCCATCGAGGGGGGCCGAGAACCTCCTGGAGGGAAAAGTGAGCGACATGCAGCCCTTGGGTGCTAAAAACAAATGTAGAGGGTCATAAAGAGCGAGGTTGAAAGGTTTTTTTGTATGGAAAAATAGACATTTAGGCCCTAAAAAGAAGCCATCTTTGAGTGCTAAATAGCAATAGGATTCTTGCTGGTAAAATGGATCAACAGGATTGTATTTCAGAAGTTTTGAATCAAGGTGCTTTTGATATTAGTTACCTGGACAACACTGTATTGCTAAAACCAGACAGGGTTCGAGCTCGTAACCTAAGGATTTGAGTCTACCCTTCAAAATCTATAGAATTCTTTTGCTCGAACAGTGCAATCTGGAGGTTTGAGGTGAACAGGAGGAGGATATAAACCCGATTTAGTCCTAAATATCCTTGAAACTCAATGGGTTTCTTGCTTCAATGGAACAGTTTTGAGAACTGCAATGCTGAACAACATTGGAATCCTTGATGTCTGGCATTTTTTATCCTGGGAATAAAAAAAAAGGTGGTTCTGACATCAACTCACAAGGGATTTTGCTGTAACAGTAAATTCTGGATGTTTTTTTTTTTTTTAAAGATGACCAACGACTGATGTCAAGCACCTGGGCCATCATGTATGATTATAAACCAACAAAATGGGTCCATCCTTCAAAATAAATAAAGTGTATTCTGAGACGCAAGGCGGGCAAACCTACGGTGAAGCGAAAAAGGGCCGAGACTGATACTTAGTGATCCTCACGGAGGGGAGAATTGTATTGAACGCACACCTGGATTGACGCAGGTGGACCTAATGAAGTGGCCAGTGCACCCCATCAGGTGCGGTTGGCAGCGGCGGCGTCAGAACACGTCCCTGTTGCAGCCGAAGTCATCCCTGCGCACCCAGACGGAGTCGCGCTCGGGGCGCCGCTGCGCCGCGCAGGCCTTCAGCACGCCGCGGATCTCCATGGCGTCCATCTTGGCATCCAGCTCGGCCGTCGCCTCTTCGCGCCGCGACTTGCAGTACTCGTCGTCGTCGCTCAAAATGTCCGTCTCCTTCACCTTGGCGGCGTCCTCGTAGGGTCGCAGGTCGAACTGCTGCTCCAGCCAGAGCTCCGAAGGCACGGGCGCCTGCGAGGAGGGCGGCAAGGGGGCGCCAAGGGCGGCGGAGTCCCGGCGGTGGTGGTGGTTGTTATTGTTGAAAACCGGGTCTCTGTCCAAGACCAGATCCGTGTCGATAGTGAAGCGGTTTCGCAACAGTTTCCTGCGAGCCAGAGAGCGGGTCGGAGCCGAAGCTGCGTACACAAAACAAGTTTCGACACATTTTACTTTGGACTGCCTTCGAGCTCCTGTTTTTATTCCCCCACAGCCATCGGATTGCTTGAAATATTACCATTTACATTTTTACAAACAACTGACTCCATTTAGGATATTCTGTGACTCTTATTTTAAAAAGAACTTAAATAGGACACTCAAGTCAGCATATTGTGATAGTTGGTTTAGGTGAACAACACTCTTTTTACGTAGCTTTTAATAAACAAAGGACTGATTTGGAAATAGGCGGCACGGTGGTCTCAGCTGGTAAAGTGTTGGCTTCACAGTTCTGTGGTTCCGGGTTCAATCCCGGACCCGCCTGTGTGGAGTTTGCATGTTCTCCCCGTGCCCGTGTGGGTTTCCTTCGGGCACTCCGGTTTCTTCCCACATCCCAAAAACATGCAACATTAATTGGACACTCTAAATTGACCCTAAGTGGGATTGTGAGTGCGACTGTTTGTCTCGATGTGCCCTGCGATTGGCTGGCGACCAGTTTAGGGTGTACTTCGCCTCCTGCTTGTTGACAGCTGGGATATGGTCCAGCACTCCCTGCGACCCTCGTGAGGATAAGTGGATAAGAAAATGGATGGATGATTTGGAAATGTGATTTAATGTTAATGCTTTTATTTTGGTATGTTGACACTTCCCGTTTGATGTTTGATGATGTTTTGCTGCTGACCTGACAGACTGCTACATTAGCATCTTGCGCTTGTATTCGTGACAAGTTACTGACTTAGTAACTCTGTGATGTAGTTTTTCTTTGTTCAACTTAATTATCAATTTGAATGAAATACAAACGTTTTGTCTTTTTTTGAATGAAAAGTGTTGAGATCACCTGCTCGGTTGATGGCGGGCCTGTGTGCCCCCTTGAGGGCGCAGAGTCGCTTGCCCCCAAAGGGGATGTACTGCTGGCTGAGGGGAAGAGACTCGGTCTTGAGCAACTGCCGCCGCTGCTTCTCCCTGAGGATGGAGTGCACCGCCTTCAACAGATCCTTCTTGCTCTCTGCGGAACTGAACACACACAAAAAAAGGGGGTGTCAGTAAGCGGGGGAGAACCGGAGTGTCAGTACATTCAAAACAGCTACGAAAACCGAAACATGAATAAAATTGGATTCAAAAAATAAAATAGACCCTTTAAAGTGGCGACATAAAAGCAAAAATGAGTCAAGACGCCTGGGATGCTTAAAACACATAATAGCATCGAAATGAGTGAATTATTTAATACATTTTTGTTCAAAGAATCAATCATTTCATAAATATTTTCAAACTATTTACTTTTAAGTTATAATTTCTCCCCAAAAAAGGTTTCATTCATCCATCCATTTTTCAAGCCGCTTATCCTCACAAGGGTTGCGGGACTGCTGCCAGCTAAATTCAGGCAAAAGGCAGACTAGAATAAAAATAAAATTATACTGATAACTACAGAAATGACAAAAAAGTACTTTAATTTAATTTAAAAAGAAAAATGCATAGAAAATGAAAATTCCAACGGATGAAATAATATATGACAAAATAATAAAACAACTAGCTCTAATAAGAGTTTTTAATTGGTTAATAAAAGTCCAAACCTGCAGCACAACTGGAAGGTTCTCTCCGGTCGCCCCTCGGATTCCGACCTGGTGTGAACTATTTCACACACAGCCGAGCCTTCAGAATCTACACAGATAAAATGCAAAGATGAAATGTAACCCGCTTAAACGCAAAGAAAAACAAAATGAACATTCATTTATTTCCCTGCAAATTGTGGGCGCATTAGCCGACAAAATAATGAACGCTGATGATGTAACTTGTCATCAGCTGCAGCGTTAACTTACTTGTGAGGCTTCGGACTTGCAGCGATTGCGCGCCGATCATGTGACGGAAGCGGAACGGATCCCGGTCATCGTTCAGGGATGAACGGTGAGAACCGCCCTGAGGAAGAGGAAAGTCGTACATTAAGACGGCAACAGGGGGCACTGCAGCACACTTCACTTTTACCTTATAGTGTGTTAGAAAAAATAAACAAAAAAAAAGATCCTCACCACTTTCTTTCTGTGCTTGGCTGAGTCTTTGTACACAAACACCACAGCGGTTTTGAAAACTAAGGGACAAAAATAAGTTATAAAACAATATATATATATATATATATATATATATATAAAAATGGCTGGAGACATGTACAAATACAGTAAATCCACTTTCACGGACCCGCGCCAGGACAATCTTGTTTTTTTTCATGGTGACGATGATGTAGTAGTTGTGATATTTAATTCTCGGTGTGGAGGCAAAGCAGGGTGCAAAAGAGGGCAACACAGGGACACTCATTCTCTCGTTTATGACATAATAAAACTGGAGTGCAAAGATCATATAGTGTGCAAAGTTCTTTTTGCCGCTGTAAAGACAAAGTACTGTATTTCTATAACTATTCATGTTTACAGCGGTAGATAAATATTCATTAATATTCAATAATCTAAAAAAATTAACCCACCATGCAACCCCAAAATTTAATATACATGAATATATTAAAGTTACATAGTTTAACATTTTAATAAAAATTGCTCAAATAAATTACCATTGTCAAATATTTTTAAAAGAATGTATAAACATTCAAATCAATTGGCTTAAAAAAATATGATCCAATTAAAAATCTAAATCCCAATTAAAAAGATTTGCAAATGTAATTTAGCCTAAGTTATATAGAATTCATTTTAGCATTATTTTTTTTGTACAAGATTCTCACTAAAAACATTTTAAAAACATAATAACCTAAAACTGTCAACTGTGGTAACTCAATTCAAATAAAAAAAAAAAAAGTACAATTATAGCAAAGACACTATATTTTTATGTAATGGTAATTCTAAATGTTAAAAAAATGAAAAATGCACATATCCCCAAACAAATTATATAAAAAATTATATTAAGACAAAATGATAAAAATAACCAATAATACTTATTACATAATATGACCAACGCATCCAAAAAGAATTTGGTTTGGGTAATTCTATTCAATAAATAAGATGTAAAATGGAGTTTCAATAGTGGAAGCAGGCCCAGACGTCTTGATTGAAAATGGAACCACGCTTGCTTACCAAAGGCTGCCAATTCCGGGTCTTTCTTGCCCTTTGCCAAAGCGGCCGGAGGGTTTATCCAGACCACGCTGGAGTGCATGAGCAGATCGCCCATGGAGAGGTCTCCCACCTCCTTCTGCTCGCTGATCAGCTGATCGAACACAGCGCCAAACTCCTCGTGGAGCTTCTGCATCTCGTTGATGTGACTCGCCACCTTGTTCATCGCCTTCACGGCCACTGAGCAAAAAATGTGTACACGGGTCATCTAAAGCAGGTTGTAGACTCCCTGGACTGAGATCCAAATCATTTGTGTGACTCCCTTAAGCAAGTTATGAAACAGACAGTAGGCCTCATTAATCTTAACAACTTTAAGTGACATCCAAATCAAGTGTATGACTCCCTTTAGTGAGAGTTAAAACTGGCTGTATTACCGTAATTCCCGGCCTACATAGCGCACCTGGTTACAAGCCTCACCGGGTACATTTGTCAAGGAAATACCATTTAGTACATACATAGGCCACAGCTGGATATAAGTGCCCACATTAAAACCCACATTGAAACACGTGGTATTTACAAAGAACGACGGTACACACAGTTTAACACTAGCGCGGTGCTAACGCTAGCACAGCGCCAACAGGGCCCGGGTAAATGCCAATTCCTCGGCACATATTGTTCCACTGGTCTCATTCTTACCTTTTCTGCTAGTGTGCCATGATAATGCTAGTGCTAACGTTGCACAAACATAGCTGGGGCCGGTGAAAAATAAAATTTACCGGTAAATACCACTGAGACATGCCAGTAACACAGCAGCGCTAACAGGGCCTGTAAAAGTCACTTCCTCGACACATATTGTTCCACCGGTCTCATTCTTAGCTTTTTCGCTCAAGTGGCCCCTTGCGGCTGTTAGACAAACATGCACAAATTAGCCCCATCACCGCATAAACCGCAGGGTTGAAAGCGTGTGACTAAAGTCGCGGCTAGTCGGCCAGAAATTACGGTACTCCTTTAATCCAGGTCTAAAGCAGTATGTGACTCCCTCAAGTAGGAGCCAAACCGGGAGTAAAACTGCCTTAAGTGAGCTCTAAACCAACGTTTATGAGTCCTTTAATTGAGCTTTAAAGCAATGTATGATTCCCCTCAAGTCGGGTCAAAACCATTTTTCTGACATCTTTGACTCCTTTAAGCAAAGTCTAAAAAGCATTGTGTGACAAATCTCACCGTCCAGGTGGTAGTGTTCGTCGCTGTCAGGGTCCGTGAGGGAGAAGAGCTCCCTGAGCAGCAGAGGGTACTTGAGGACCCTCTGGATGGGCTTGATCAGGTAGGACTCCAGAGTGGACGAGTGCTGTTGCTTGGGGTTCCGCTCGGACAAGAACGCCTTGAAGTCCGGGTCTGTTTTCGCTAGAAGAGATGGCGAAATTCCTCTTGATGTTCACGCTCAAAACCGGGCGGCGCTAACAGACTGGGAACAAGGCTTGTTTACCTTTGGCGAGCACCTTGGGCACCTTAGTGTGGCTGGCGCAGAAGGCGCTGTAGATCTTGAAGCGGTCAGCATAGTAAAGGAACGAGCCGCCCAAGGAGAAGAGCACTTTCTGTGGAAACAAGTGTGTGACTCCCAATGGCGTGGTCGAGCTAGCTCTAACAAAATCAGTGTATGACACCCCTAAACCAAAGGGTGTCAATCTCATTTTAGTTGGCGACATTTACCCAAATTAGAACTCCCCCCGACGGGCCGGTTCTCACCCACAACATTTGACATCTACGGTCTAAACCAAATTGCATGACTCCCTTAAAAATGCGATCTAAATCAGAGTGCATAAGAGATGAAACTTATCGCGCATGACAGACTTTAACAAGTTGTGAACTAGTGCATGACTTCCTTATCAGGTCTAAACTAGTGGACAACTCCCTGAGACACGGTCTAACCAATCTTTTCATCTTCACCTTGAACTGTTCCACTCTCTCTAGTCTGTCCAGATTGGGCACCAGTCTGATTCCGTCCTCCAAAGTCCTCAGAAACTCCACCTGGAAGTCCACCATCTCGCCCAGGTTGCCAAACAGAATGTCCAGCTGCCAGACAATAGCGCAAATGTTAAACAAAAAACAAACCAAAAAAAAAAAAACAATCACAGTCTGGTGGCAGTTGATGTAGTGGATCTTACCTCATCCTGTGTGAGGAAGCTCTCCTTCTGCAGTGGCGTCAAGTAGCACTCGATGAGGCAGTGCAGGTCCTGCACATACGGGGAGGAACAAACTCAAGACAACCCAATGAAAGAGGGCATATACAAATGAGTCACTACCGACTTTGACGTAAGTCTTCTCCGTGTCCACCAGCTCGCTGATGACTTTCCGCAGCTTGTCGGCATGCGAGAGCTGACGCTGAGTGCAGGACGGCGGCAGGGCCGACACCGGGCTGGGGGACAGGGATATCGAGGACGACGACGAGGACGAGGACATCTGGCACTCGGGACCGTCGTGGAGGCTGTGGTGGTGGAAGGAGGATGTCTGCTCCGCGTTCTGCTGGGAGGTGCGGATGCATTCAGTGTACAGCCATGCTGGGAGATGTCAAAGACCAACCGAATTGTAGTGATTTAAAAAAAACAAACAAAAAAAAAAAAACAAATGTTTTACCAAGGAATTTACAAGGGGATAAAACTCCTTCAAGCGAGGTCTAAACGAGAAGTTAATCCCATTTGCGAGGTTAAAAATCAAGTGTTTGACTCCCCTAAAGAAGTCAAACATTCTTGAACCAGAAGACTACCCACCTAAAGTAAATATAAAAAAAATGAAGATATGTTTGCCTTAAATGAGAGCTAAACCAGACTGTATAGAACCAAGGCCCAAACGATAGTATGACTCTCTTAAAATAGTCTGTGTAGCATATCCTTAAGGGAGATCAAAACCAGTGTGTCTGTTCTAAACTTAAGAAAGTATGACTGTTAAACAAGGTTGAAATCAGTGTCAACTTTGACCTTTGCACATATTGCGCACACAGCTAATATAGAGCTTTAAATGCAAGACATAGCCAGCCGGAATACAATTAGGGCGACAGGCAGCGTGGGTGAAAACAGACCCGTCTCAGCGCATTGCATGGCTCGTCTTTTCTTTTTCACGCTATGCTAATGACAAAACCCATTTTCCGTGGTGGCGCTCAAACCCGTTTGGCAGCACGACTGCATCTGACACACACACACAACACACACACACACACACACACACACACACACACACACACACACACACACAGATAGTGATCTGCATGCATCCGCTGTTGTTCCTTCTCAACTAAACAGCCAACTTCATAGAAGACCAAATAAAAGATACAAAGCAGAGTCCATCACGCCCTTAGGCAAGCTCTCAATCTGAGGGGTAGTATGATGTAAAGCATCCACAATAGCCCCCATTGCAGGGTCAGAGTCAAAAGAACTCAGGTACCCAACATGCACTCCACCCGAAGCATCCCAGAATGTTATTTACTCATCATCTTCTACGGGAAAATATTTCATGAATGCATTTATTGTACAGTCGAGCTCTCCCAAATGCACCGAACGTAAACACATTGAACTGGAAGGGGGGTCGGGTGGGGGAGGGGATGAGGAATGAAATTGCCACAACTAAATTGAAGGAAAAGACAAGGTTTAGACAAGTTTAAAATGATGAATTGGAATATGGAAATACTGATGCATAAGTTAAAAACAAGCATAAAATAGGGGACTAAAAAGATAAAGTGTTAGGAATGTGCAAAAGACTACAGAGTAACTGCATGAAAACAATTTAACTTTGTCTTGCTGTTTCTCTGCACTATGGTGGATTTAAAAGACCAGTTCTGAGGACCAGGGTTCAAATCCTGGCCTCTCCCTTGTGGGGCTTGCATGTTCTCCCTGTGCTTTGCGCGTTTCCTCCCACATCCCAAAAACATGCGGTAGGTTGATTGGAGTAAATTGCCCATAAGGTGCGAATGGTTACGTGCGCTGCGATTGGCTGGAGACCAGTTGAGTGTGTAACCTGCTTCTCACCTGAAGATAGCTGGGGTAGGCTCTGGCACGCCAAAGACCCTTTTGAGGATAAGCGGCACAGAAAATTGAGCTATATAACATCACAGAGTGGAAAAAGAGATTTTCACGTTGCCTATGTTACCCTGTATTTGTATTTTTTTCCCACATTCCACCTTAGAACGCAGTTACAAAATAAATAAACAGAACAAAAAACAATTACAATGTCATTTTTCCCCCCAATATCGTGCAGCCGTTAAGACTGTGCGCCTCGCTGAATGAAATTAAGCGGGTGAGAAACTAGAGCGTGTGACTGCTGTTGGAATAATTGTAAATATAGTTATCATACATTTGCTGTGCTATAAAGGAAGTGCTTTACTGCACTGAAGAAATGCTTTGCTAGAGATTTATTTAGCAATTCAACAGGAAACAGATCTGCGCTCAAAAGAGGAAATCGCTGGCTGCAGAAGACGAAGAGCCAGACTGATGGAGGGGACCTGGAGGATGATTTTAAAATGACTTTTGCCGTATTTCTTATGTTACTTTATGTACTCGTTTGACATACACTGTCCTCTCCCGTGAATGCAAATAAAATTAAGGGGCCGGAGAGAACTGCTCCAGAGCGTGGTGGACAATTGCAGGGTGCAGTTCTCTTCCATTCTCCTAAAATGCAAGCAAACTGGTGATGATTGCCGCCTCCTTATTTTAAACAGTTTTAACTAAATGTCACCCTGATCAAACCAGACAACCTCCATGAGGTTCGTAAAGAGCGTGCATGGCTCCCTTAAGTGAAGTGTCACTTTCAGCGTTCAAGAATGAGCGTCAGATGGATGGTGGGGCAGAGACAGATGCCAGCACCAAATGGAGATCCCACTTCACCACTAGAACATTAACAAGCGAGCTGCTACTACCCCATTAATGATGTGCTAATGCACCCTAACCATGACACATAATAAAAATGAGCCTTCAACACAAAGCGCAGCTCACCAGGTGTAAAACATCACAGACCAACTTGGACGCCCACTTGGAGTTCATCCTCATCTTCCTCTTCGACCTCCTGAAGACGGACATGCTGACGGTCGGATCACAGCTCAAACATCGGTCCAGGAGTATCCAACAAAACCGCTAAACATGAGTTCAAAAGCCTTCAACTTTCAGACCGACAAAAAAAAAAAAAAAAAAAAAACTCGTCTCACTCCGGGGTGGAAAAAAGTCGAGAAGAACAAGAAGCGTCTCCTCCGTGAGTTGAGAAACAAGAGGAGGAGGAGGGGGAGGCAGGGAAGGGAGAGAAAGGAAGTGCATACACTCGAGTTATGTAAGCAGAACTGACAGCCACAACAGACAAGATCAAAGATTGATTAGATCAGCACTAAATTCGGTCATTAAGATTCATGCATTATTCAATCATCTAAAGAGGTCCATTCTTGACCTGCGTCAAGGAAATGTCTTTTTCTTTGAGGAGTCACCCAACTGATGTTTTCAAGAACTGTATAGTCATTTTTGCCCTACAGACAAACAGGCAGCCATGATAACTTCCTTGGTGAAAAGTATAATATAAGAGTTATTTTACTTGGATGCATGCAAAATGAGAAAGTCCTAATTCCAGAAGCAAATCAGAAAATCATGTTTATTTCCCGTTACCCCGCTTTGGCAAGTTTTCCAGAAGCTTGGTCGGTAGTTTTCGCATAACTCGTTAGACAAATCAACAGCTAGCAAGTCATTTTCTTCATCCTCTTCTACATGTCTGAACTGGCTCATTAAAATTCAATGAGAAATGTCCCCTAAAAAGAGCTACACCAAAAATGATTTTTCCTTTGACCCATCAACGTGCATCTCCAGAAACATTTCCGGAGCTCTGCTCGAGTCAAGCTCACTATAAAAACATACTACAATGACACGATCCTTCATGGAGGTTTTACTGTCACAATCTACGTAATTTCTTTCCAAAGTCAACACAACCTGCACGGACCGCACCTGGTTCTGCAAACACAGTTATGCAACACCTTAATTCCATCTCAGTGATGCACACGTGTGCTTAGTCTCTCTGACGCCTCATTTGCATAACAGGCAGTTGGAGGACCACCCGTTTGAAAACAAATCTTACAAAAACCTACTTGAAAAAAAGCCATGTGTGAAGCAAAATAGGTAAATTACATGAATTAAAAGTGCTGGGAAAAAAAGCATTACCTTATCCCCAAAAGAGGTCTTGCGCATCATCTTACCGCATGTAAAACAGCCTCTGGCTATGGAGCGAGTGCATGTGCGAGTATGGAAGAAGTGTAGACTGTGGAGGGAGGGGCTGGGAGGCAAGCGGCAACCTGTCAGCATCGGCGTGCCCGCCAGCCAAAAGTGGGATAAAAACAGATTAGTTATGCACAGCATATCCGAGATCTTGGCTTGGCATGTATTCAATACAGCGCATATGAATGTTTCCTCAGAACAAGTTTGTACTTGACAATGATAAAAAAGAAAAAAAGCATCTTTAGAGCCGCTTAAATCAAATTTCAATTGGTTGATGAACAGTTTTTTTCTGCCTTGAATTAAAGAATGACTCACCTATATTTTTAAAATGAAAGATATTTTATTAATGAGTTTAACCCATTCATGGGCAGGGTGGCAATTTTTTTTTTGCCTTATAGAGATAAACGTCTCGTCCCAAAAATGGGACGCTGCCCGCGAGAGGGTACTTGGGTTTTCTTAGACACCAAATTATGCCTTCAGATTAAAACACTTAAATATTTTGATATACTGAAGGATATAATGCGTGAAAATCATGATGTCCCAAAATGGGTTAAAAGCAAAACACACCCCAATCTTTTCTTTCATTTCTGATTTCAGGTTAAAGCAAATTTTTACTATGGGTATTCTAAATCAATATGAGACAATAAAATGTTAATTTGGAAAAAAAAAACAAGGATTGGTCTGATGTAATTTCATCAAGATTATACAAATCATAGAAAATTTAATTCAAAAACAGAAGTCTAAAATTTTACAATGGGTATCCAAATCAATATGAAAAACATAAAATGTCAAGAAAAAGTATTGGTCTGATGTAATTCCATCCCAAGATTTGACAAATCATAGAAAATTAATTAAAAAACAGAAGTCCAAACAAATTTACACCAAAATTATGTCCTTTTGTCTTCATGGCTTTTGTATTTGAGGTCTCTTGATTTTTGGTATTAAGAGATATATTGGACCCCTGCTATTGATAAGGGAATCGGATCGACACAAAATAGTGAACTAATTCTAACCATGCAAAAAAATTTCTGAAAATCAGACTATAATTGGGGATCAGTTCAAAACACCTCAAATAAGGAGCGGATTGGGTTACCAAAAAAAAAAAAAAAAAGTGAGTAAGTGGGGATATTGGGCTTCCTTGCTAAAGGTACTACTGCCGTGACCCAAAACTTGGATAAAGAGAAAAAAATGGATAATTTTTAAAAAATAATTATGCAATGATGCATGGTCCAGTGACATTATGAATAATCTGACGTGTTACTTTTTACATCAAATTACATTTACTTTGATCTATCTGCCAACACTTTGTTCACAAAAAACAGAGCTCAATATGTTTTTGATATTCAAATATGCAAATGTGACTTTAGACAACATTTACCATTAAAGTACAGTGCTTGGGAACATGGGGCAAGACACTGGATTCAGTCACGGTCCACGTCATAAATGTAAACCATTTCTCAGCCTTTGTTTTAGTTATGACTAATAAAAGTAAAACAGACATCGACTAACTACAAGATCAAACAAAGGGAAAATATTTATAAACTGAGTCAATGACGTCACATGTTGCATGTTTTCCGTACTTAGTAAATTAAATCCCCAAGTGGCCAGTGGTGACGAGGGATTGGAATACAGTACTTAAAAACTTGAAATAGTTAATATTATTTATAGATAAAATCCTGCAATCATATTTTGGAAAGAAGAACAGTTTTTGGGGGTGGTGGTTGATGAAATTAGCACATTTTTTTTCTGATTGTAAGGAGTGGCATTATTAAAACATTTTGAAAGGAGGATTTGAGAATATACTGTCAAATTTGGATAATTAAGGCCACCGTTTAGTAACAGTGATTTTTTTGTTCACTGTGAAATAAAGGCCTAATATAAAAATAAATCATCATCAAAATACTATTATGTCAGTTGCTGCTAAATTAATACATAAGCAAATGACTCTCTCTAGTGGACATATTGTGTCAGTACAATCACCAGTAACGATCAGACATGATTGAGATTAAAAACTCCCCCCTGCCCCTCAAAAAAACCATCTCAGAAGATGCGAAAAACAATAAAGAAGCAAGGAATGTCTGTCAATCATAGAAAAGCCTGACCCCTTGGACACTTAAGCAGCACATTTTTCAAAAGCCTCCAGGTTTAAAAAAAAAAAAAAAAAAAAAAAAAGTATATAAATGACAAGCAGATGGACTTTTTGTCTCCCGGGAATGACAACAATCACCACTCTCATCATCTCCGTGATTGCTGTTATCCCAAGTGATCACCCCCCCCCCTCCCCCGTAGCCCTCCTCCTCCTCTTTCCCTCTGGTTATCACATTTGTCGGCAGCGATGGTGCTTTTGTTTCAAATAATGAAGCCCGCCGTCGCGCCAGACACTCATTTGTCTGCGCTAAGTGACACAATGAAGTGACGAGCATGTCTGGATAATTAAAAACGGTGCCGCATTCGCCACCGGGTGAGATGAGGTGAGACAAAGCAGGGACAAGAGATAGAAAATTACAATAGGGCGGGGGGGCATTTGCCAGGATTTTTGGTAGTTTAGCGACAGACAGCATCCAAATTCCTAAAGCCTGTATCTTAATCAGCAGCTAAGGTGGAGGTACTAGAATTTTTCTGCATAGATGGAAAAAAAAAAAAGGAAATATGTAGCCATCCAAAATAATGACAGGTCAGCCAGTGAGTGAACATGTTCATTCTAGCATTAAGACGACAATAACACCTTAATTTTACATACAATACATCCTATTTCACTTCAGCCAGCTGGCACGATCATACACTGCGTTAGCTTTAGTAATCTAACATGAACTACAGCACACTCCTATTTTATATAAAGCATGAGCCTTAGCGAGCCAACGAAGCAAGAGCCTAAAATAATTTGTCTCGTCATTCATCCTCTGCTCATGTCCAACCTTGGAACAGGGCTCATAATGTCAGATTTAAGTAAAGGAAAAAAAAAAAAAATCCAAAAAGGTAACAGCTGTCGCCATGGTGACAAGCGTAACCGGGGAAAGGGGCAACAAGGTCCGCTGCTGTCCTGCTAGCGACAACCATCACAATGCCGACATGCTGATCAGAGGCGACGGCCGCTTAATTACTAAATCATACGCTCGTCTCACATCCGTCTGTCAAAATCACACACACGTGCGCGCACACACTGTAACATTTTATAGCAATGTTTAGAAAACGGTGTGAAAGGGGCTATAGAAATTTATAGACACTGAGGGTGAACAGGCACACCAATTTCCTGCTTCGTTGGGTCTCTGTGTAAAAAAACAGTCGGGAACAAATGCAGAAATTTCCTATTCAAACTGTTCTGCAGAAAGGGTCAACTGATTTTTGTCATGTGAACCCATACACAGGCAAGGGTGTGCATTCTAATCTACTGTGGCATCAAGAAAGTAAAAAGTGTGTGGAAAAAAAAAACAAAAGGGGCTCTAAATTATAAATGTAAACGGACACAGACATGACCTTGTCCTGCTTCATTGGGTTCTGTATGAAACAAAAAGCAAACTCTGGCTTGGCTCTATTTTTAAGTGCGTAATATGCCAAATTTACAGAAACTGAGTGTGAATGGAACAATACAGACATTGTGACTGAACTTGACAGAATCGTATGTCCACTTTTGCTGGGTTCTGTATGAAAGATAAGCAAATCGGTAACATCACTTCTGTCATGTCTCTGAATTCTATAGAGTGGGTCATATGCGAACTGGCACAGACATAGCGACGTCCGCCTTGCTGGGTTCTGTCCGAAAACCATTTGAATAAAATTATACACGTCTGATGACACAATTTTCCAGAGACTTTGTGTGACAGGGATAACTGACATCATACCTTCTGCCTGTAGATCTTCTCTTCAGAAGGATCTCTGGGACCCTGCGGGGTAACCTCGTCCAAACTATCGTCCACTGTTAGACCCGACACGTCATCCAGGATGTCCTCTGTGGAAATAAATGTTGCACAACGTTTTGTGTGGCATTATTAAATCAATTTTTTTTTTTACGATAATTAAGGCCTTCATCTGCTATTATTCGCTCCTTTCAGTCCCACAGGATATGTCTTCCTTGTCATGAGTAAATAACCTCCAGCTGGAGAGTTTACTCCCATCTGTCCGTACATGTGACAGTACCTCATAAATATTAATGCAGCTCCTGTTTGTCATTTATTAAATAAATAAAGAGGTGCCCTTGTGCATGGATGAAGGGGACTGGTAAATAATTAGCATTAGATTTTTCAAAGATACCAATTGGAAGGTTTTAATAAGGTCACAAAATTTGGCGTGTAACTTGTACATGAATAGAAGCATATGACATAAAAGCAACATTAAATGTCACAGCTTGGATTTGATTTATGGATTTCTCATTTGAAATCCGACTTGAAAATCTAACCTCATCAATCCTTCAGTAATAACTGTTTAGTCGTTTCAAAATATGTTTATACCAATAAATGTCTTGCTTTGCTTTGAGAGACTTCCTTACCTTGGCTCTGCGAGAAGATGTCCGTGGCGGGCGCACCGGGCTCGGCATCGGAGCGTCGGGGCGCCGGGGGCGGGCACAAGGTGGCGGGGTCCAGGCGGGGTAGGGCGCCCACTGTCAGTGTCAGGGCCTGGCAGGCGAACGCCACCCGCATGTCGTCCATCTGCAGGGCGGCGGCCGGTTTGCCGTTCAGCAGCAGGATCTCGTCACCAGCCTGTACACCTTTTTTATTTTTTGGGGGGAATTCAGATGGCATTACCTCAAAAGGAAGCTTTTGTTTCTGTAGATGTCACAAACACATCAGGGCGTGATCACACTCACTAGCTGTCGGCCCATGCTCACGCCGCTCCTGTCCTCTCCTAAACCCTAATTGTGTTTTCTTTCTTTTTTTTTTTTTAACCCAATCCTGGCTTGAAACCTTAACCTGTGTTTAAATTAGTTTTAAACCCTACTCAACAAGAAGATTTTGTATTTATTCCTGACTTTGTTAATGCTGATTACTGTCAGTATGTTCTTATAAAAAAACCCATCACTTTTCACATCCTTTTGAATTGATATATATATATTTTTTTTAAATATATTTTCACTTAATCCAAGGTGTTGTGGTTATCACATCATTGAGCTATCCGGCATGAATATTGAGGAATAAAAGGCTATCTATATTGCCTAGCCTTACTTAACACCCTAATTTTGAAGCTCTAATTCAAAATCCTTACTTGAACCGCAACCTTTGCTTGAAAACCTTACCTGACCTGAAACCTCCAATTTGAAGCCCTAACCCTGGCTCTAAAGCCTAAATTGAATCCCTTACCCTTGACCGAAACCCAAACCTTGCCTCAAAACCAGTCATGACGACTGCATGCACAATGCACAGGAACACAATCATCTCCTCCGGTCACCTGCTCTGCTAATTGACAGCCAATTAGCAGCCATAGAAGACATGACAGACAGCTCACCGATGCTCACATACACACAAAAACACACACACACACACACCTTTGTACACAAATTTAGCCTAAAGTTATGACCTATTTGTCTACAATACGAAATGTCAGCTGTATATCGGATGGAGAGAATTAAAGCGCCCCAGGCTCGACTGTGCGGTGGCTCTGTGGGTGTGCGTGTGACTACATTAAGCGAGACGGGTCGGGGTAAAGCCTGCAGTGTTGGCCTGGTTTTCTTACGTGATCTCTTTCAGTCTCCGCACATTCTGCTCAGTGGATCAATGGAACATGCTGGCTGACCCACTAACATTGTGAGCGTTTGTGTGCGTGCGTGTGATTCAGCAGGATGCGAGCGTTATTAGCGTCATGCTAGGCTAGCTGGAGTGAGAAAAAGGTCTTGGCACCTTTCGCGGAAGCGAGTCCTCCCGCTTTGACGTCAGTGATGTGAAGCCGCTGCGTGCCGTCCTCGTCCATGACAGACACAGAGAAACCTGGAATTGGGGAAACAACAAAGCTGGCTTCAAATCCCATTTTGAATCCGTAACGCTGGCGAAAAACAAGTCTTTTATGTCAAAGCGGCCTACCGTAGCCCAGCGTGCATGACTCGGCTCGGTCGAACTCGATCAGCCTGGTGGCTTTGGCGCAGATCTCAATCTCCTGGTACAGCTGGAAAACACATAAAAGCAAAACAAAAAAAAACAAACTGTGTGACAGTCATCGCACTTGAGAGGTTTATATTTTATTCATCATCCTGAACAAAACAACTGCATCAAGGTCACGGGTCAGGGTCTGTGTGTGTGTGTCAAGATGTGAAATAATGTGATAAGCATGAATGTTTATCATAGAGGATGAAGAGCATTCCAGGTGAAAGTCCTTATGTGCTCACAGGGCTTCGACCACTGCACTGAAAAACAATTTTTCCTCTTCTGTGAGAACAAGCTCATTTGCATAATTTATCACACACAGTGCACATGAATTTGGGTGAAGATGTTTTCTCGAGGCAGCGGGGCGGATCAGCTGGTAAAGCGTTGGCCTCACGGTTCTGAGGTCCCGGGTTCAATCCGGGACCCGCCTGTGTGGAGTTTGCATGTTCTCCCTGTGCCTGCGTGGGTTTTCTCCGGGTGGGCACTCCGGTTTCCTCCCACATCCCAAAAACACGCAACATTAATTGGACACTCTAAATTGCCCCTAGGTGTGATTGTGAGTGCGGCTGTTTGTCTCCATGTGCCCTGCTCCGGATGGATGGATGGATCAATTTCTTGGATCCATTTAACCAAGATGAATTGTTTAAATGTGTTAAATGTTGCGTTGGAATGTTAACATTGACACTTATGACAACTGAAAAATCTGGTTGAAATATGGACTGAATTGAGATTCTTTTGACCCTGCATTCACGTCATCTAAATCAAATAAAGTTTGACAGTGGTATTTTGAATATTTTGAAATATTTAGCAAAGAGGCCGTCAGTGTTTTTAAAAATACTGTAATGATTATCATCACATTAAATTTTCAAATAGATGATCACTGCTAAAGACTAAAGAGCAGGCTACTTGGATGCATTATTAAAAATGAAACAAAAATGAAGTAAAAGAATGTAAAGATCAAGAATGTGTCAATAAACCAATTTCATTCACCTGATGACATTTAACCAAGATATACAATATATATATCCAGTATCCCTGTTTACAATGATAAGATTTGTCATCATTTTTATATCCTCAGTGTGGATTCTCACCACAATGTTAATAGAAGGATTTATGAGAGAAGGCCGAACCATCAAAAGGGCTTCTATTAAAATATTTAAATATCAAGTCAGCGACAAGAGTAGCATTTAAGTAACTCACCACATCGTATACGTCCTCGTCGGGTTTGGGCACGTAGAGGAGAGCGCGGTCATCCACAACCACCTTCAAACGCAGGTAGTGACAAGAAGGGTCCAGTTTGTTCTTCTGCGGCAGAACAACAACGGTGAAAAGCTGCTTAAGTAACGTGCATGGACCCGAAAACTTTGAGATTCTTATGATCACCTTGCAGACGGCGCTCAGGACCTCCAGTGCCGTGTCGCCGGGCTGCACCACAGCCAGGACGGGCTGGTCGCCGGGAAGGCACACCCAGGAGGGGGCCAAGGTCTCTTGGAGCCACACGTCATTGTCGAGGGCCAACTGGGGAAGACTTTTGACGGAGCTTTCTTGGTCCTTCTGAAAACATACCGATGAAAATATATGCTCCATGTATTTGTAGATTCACTCATTCGCTGCCATGGATTTTTATACATACGATTATGAGGTAATGAAATGCCGACACAAAAGTCAGAGAAGTTTAGGCATCTCAAACTTCTACAGTTTGTATATATATGGTGGAAAAAAAAGAGTTATGTGTTGCAATAGGTGGCAGATCGTGCCACAGTCAAGCGTTGTTCATGGCAGATTTTTTTGTTGTATTGCTGCAAATAAATCACTATTTTGCCATCAAAAGGCCTCTCTCAGTCTTGTTTTTGTTGCTTCAAGCGTCATGAAAACAAAAAAATACTAGCATCACTGTTCTGCGTGACACGTTTTCATATAAAGCTCGTTTTCTCCACTTTTTAGTCAGAAACCGGTGTTTTTGCTGGAACCATTCGGTGTTCTATAGTTGATTACCAAAGAACGTAAAATGCTAGAAATGTTTTTTTTTTAAGGTAGTTTTGGTGTGGACTGAATATAGTAACAGAAAGCAATATTCTATGGGTCATGAATGAGTTAATGTCTAAATTGCTGGCAACAAAAGTGAGTGAAAAGAAGACAAGGCCCAATAATTCCTCCACTCTCACGTCACCTTACACGTTCTCAAGTGTGAAGGAGGAGTAGGTGTGTTAAATTTCCTGTTAACGCTCTATCTAGAAGATGGTTGTAAGAAGGCTGCCAACACCCTGAAATCGATGTGCAATATTGCAGCAAAGACCATGCAGTGGTTTAACAGGATCTTCCTGGAGACACACTGCAGTCATAGATACACTCCGTCATAATAATCTCACCGAAGACCCAGTGGAAACTGCTGGTGGTCTCGAGCATCTGGAAGTCTAATTACAAAATCTCATTTGTGATCTCCTTGAGCTCCCCAAGTGAGTTTAAGGTTGCACGTGTGTGTGTGTGTGTGTGTGTGTGTAAGTGTGTGTGTGTGTGTGTGTGTGTGTGTGTGTGTGTGTGTGTGTGTGGACGTTTGGGTGTGTGAGTCCAGCCAATCTGGCAGCCCGATCGGCATCAACAAGACCTCACACATCCAGATCTTTCTGATCATATTGTGTTGCAAATTTCCACCACCTTATTTTTTTTCTTCTTTTTCCCCTTTGCTGGTACACATTTTCTAAACAGCCGAGGGGGTCTGCATCAGGCGGCCCCCCAGATCCTTGACTCCCCCTAAGGCAGCTCGGTACCACCTGGCCCAAATTCCAAGATGCTTCATCTGTCAGCAGGCTTGGCCGGAATATAATGCAAAAAAGCCTTCAGCTGTGAACATTTGGGCTGCTCTACCATTGGTGTATTACAGTTCTACACCAGAAGAGGCCTGAAAAGACACCAAGCCATTTTGGTAAGAGGTGACCATTTGAGGATTATTTATGACTATTTCCGGGGGTCCAGGGGCGGAAATGATCTAGAAGTTGGTGGTCCCCGAATATACACAGGAAGTCAGCCGTTTTGGGCTCATTTTCCATCGGTCCCTCAAAGACAAACGCGTCCCAGAGATTTTGACCGATCAATAACAAATTTGAACCTTGTTTTCTAGATAGTGGAGTTGTGAATTTATTTAGTTTTGGACATTCTAGTTTCACTTGGTACCATGAAATTGAAATGTTTATGATGAGTAGAGGAGGCACAGCGGGTCAGCTGGTAAACCATTGTCCTCACAGTTCTGAGGGTCCGGGTTCGATCCCGGCCCCACCTGTGTGGCGTTTGCATGTTCTCCCTGTGCCTGTGTGGGTTTTTCTCCAGGCACTCCGGTTTCCTCCCACATCCCAAAAACATGCAACATCAATTGGACACTCTAAATTGCCCCTGCGGCTGTTTGTCTCTATGTGCCCTGCGATTGGCCAGCAACCAGTTCAGGATGTACCCCACCCTCCTGCCCCTTAACAGCTGTGATAGGCTTCAGCATTCCCCGTGACCCTTGTGAGGATAAGCGGCAAAGAACATGGATGGATGGATGATGAGTAGACCCCCCAAAAAGTCTCGAGAAGCCATACCCGAATAGATACAAGCAGTCAGCCATTTTGGCTTCAAGCAGCCATTTCTGACATATACCGGATTGGCCATTTTAAAGGGTCCTTCAAAAATGAACTTGGGAGAGAATTTATCCTAATTTTACCAAATCTAAACCATGTTAGAGATGGAAGACGCTAAATACTTGAGTTTTTGTCATTGTGTGTTGGCACAGCACGGTGGTGAACTTTGATGACTCACCAACACTGAAATTTGGATGGCTCGCCATAAAACACCAAACTCTTGAGTTTTGTCCTCAAAGTCTTGAAAATACACCCGTTTTCAAAACAAGTTTAATTAGCACCATTGAATTTTTAAGTTTATCCATGAGAAAGACTTAGGAAATCATGCTCTCAAACACACGGGAATTCAGACACTTTGAACATTTGAGCCATTTCCAGGGTTCCTATTCAACCAAAAATTAATATGAATGTAGTCATTTCAGTGGAATTATCAGGCAGACAAAGATCGCCGGTTGACAGCCTCCGAAACCCGTCAACTTTGGCTCGCCCAGAGCGAAGACGAGACGAGAAGGTGTCAAAGAGGGATGAGTATGTGCTGTTTGACAGGCTGAAAAGATGCCCGGGAATAGAAATAATTGCATTACGAGTGGATCAGACGCTGGGTGGTTAGCGAGAGAGTTAATCCGTCAGATAGCGGGCGTCAAGCGAAAGACGGAACCTCGGAGGAATGCTCATGGATGTGGAACGGTACATCCGTGGTTCGCTAAATAAGCCACAATAAAAAAAAAAAAAACACACAAAAGGGATCTGAAAGAAGGTGGAAAACTGCAGCATGCTGCTGCTTTTTAGCCTCAGGGCAGAAGGCAAGCTTGTAACCCATTAAACAAACGGAAAGACTCATCAGATGCTCTAATAAGTAAGGAAAAAGAAACATCGTTTTTGTGAACAAAAAGCTGCAGGGTATGACAGCTTTCTCTTAACAACATCCCAAAACAGGAAGTAGGAACCTACCAAAATAAAGGCCATAAGGCCATACTTGCAATAAAAAGGTCAACAAAATATCCAAATCAAAGTATTTTTGTGAACAAAAACCTGCTCTATTGGGTGTCTGAATGTTCTATCAAGTCAACAGCAAATTAACAAGGACAGAAAAAAAGCAACTTTCCAAAATAAAAGCAGTAACAGTCACAGCCACTAAACATTCACATCAAAGCCTTTTGTTTACAAAACGCTACCGGTTAAAAGTCCCATCAAACCACAATGAATGGAATAAAGACAGGAAACAGCAAACCTACCAGAATAAAAATCCCAAACTAGATACAAAACGCTAAATCGGTCCATTGTTCACAAAAAAAAAAACAACACCACCACTTCTGCATGATTGTATACAAGTGAGATGAGTTTGTGTTTGACAAAAAGTATAGAAAATACGAGAGAATAAAAAAAATCTCACAGATTTGTCGCTGGCCGAGTCTTCATACGTTGGTTCCGTGGGCGCTTTAGCCAGCTCGACGCCGTCAACGAACACCTGTTAAAATACATGACACTGAAAGCGAAAATGCGCGATGCAGGGAGAATTTGTACGGGTTTCGTCATTGTGTACTTGGCTGATGGTCGGATGCTGCGTCTTGGACTTCCTGCGGGAGGCGGTGTCGAGACCCCAAAGCGACGAGAAGCGACTGCGGCGTTTGCTGAAGGTGCGAGAAGGCGTGGCGTGGCTGCGCCGCTTCACGCCCATTTCCGTGCGCGCGGACACCTGAGAATTTGACACAATTATCAATATGTACATAGGGTTAGGGTTAACTCGTTATGTTTATTATTGTGAAGAAAAGCATAGAAAATTGATAAATATAACACTTTTACAAAATCATACAAATCCTTGAAATATTGCTCTTTTGCAGATTTATACATGAAATGGTGCTCAAAGATTAATATTTTGAATAACTACAGAACTATAAATGTACTAAAAGATAATTGCACCAAAAAATTTGCATTATAAAAATATCATAAAAATCTATTGTCGACACATATATGTAAAGCGACAGTAAAGATTTAACTCGTTCACTGCCACAGAGGTTCTGATGAATTCAGATATTAACATGCTAACATGGAGGACTTAATAATGTCTGCAAATAAAATGGATGGTTGAAAAAAAATCAATTGTGTGTTGATGTCTGACAGTGTGAGACAGCAGGGAGGAGAGTGGGGCCGAAAGGGGGTGGGTGTGAAGATGATAAGGAGACAAAGAAAGTCAGAGGAAAGGAGGGAGGGAGGAAAAGATGAGTTAGAGAGAGAGAGAGGGGGGGGGAGAATGTTAAGCTTATTTTGTGGGAAAGCGCCTCAGGGACAGTTCATATTGATCTGCCAATCAACACCATCAAACTCTGATGTATATATATATATATATATATATATATATATGTGTGTGTGTGTGTGTGTGTGTCTACGTGTGCGGGCGTGTTCTTTGTTTCTTGGACAGGATTCTCCACTTCCCGGATAAATCGCAGCTTTGACGTCAATTGTTGACTCGTTTTTTGTTTTTTTTTGCCGTCTTGGGGAGGTTACAAACATGCAACTGCGGTCTTTGCAAAGAGAAAAAATAACATGGACGCAGAGGGTCTTCTGACTATGCCGGCCGGTCACACTTTTTAGTCCTCTGACGTTGTGATTACAAATGTACGGTATTTTTTTAAGTGTTTATAAAGGTACATGGGAAAAGGGTCCCATCAATTTAACCTTAATGAGTTACTGTAATGGTCTTCTGACTGGACTCCTTAAAAAAAAAAATTAAAAAAAAAAGAGTATTAAACTGCTGCAGCTCATTCAGAATGCTGCAGCTCACGTTCAGACTACAACAAAGCGGTTAGAGCAAGTAACTCCAATCCTAAAGTCCTTGCACAGGCTTCTAGTCATATTCAGAATAGATTTTAAAGTTCTGCTACTGGTCTATAAATCACTAAGCGATTTAGGTCCTGAATACATGAAAGAAATGCTTACGGAATACAAACCCAGTAGAGCTCTGAGATCGAGTGACTCAGGTCAAATAGCGGAGCGCAGAGTCCAAAGCAAACATCGTGAAGCAGCATTTAGCAATTACGCTGCACAAAAAGTTGCCAACAGAGGTGAGGTCAGCCCCAAGTGGGAATGTTTTTAAATCCAGGTTGAAAACTCTTCTTTTTTCCTCATGCTTTTTAGAATATATCCACTTTTTGATCATATTACTTGCACTGTATGCGGTTTTAATTGTCTTTTTTTCCATTTTCTGTTTGTCATTTTTATTGTTTTTATGCCGTTTTAAATGTTTTATCTCTTTATTTTTAAATGGCTTTAATCATGTAAATCACATTGAGTTACCTAGTCTATGCAATGCGCTAAACAAATATATTTTCTTTGTTTTGCTTTCTGACATGCTGCTTAAGCTAACTCTAAAGATGTTGATTATTATCTGACATTTTTGGTCAGGTAATTTTTTTATTTTTTGGGGGGTTTCCAAACATATAGTTGTTTACATTAACTTGGAACATGGAAAATAGGAACACCCTTGCTTACTTAGCCACATGCTGCTTCACCCAGTCATTATTATCCGATCCAGTGTAGTGGTGTTTGTGGTTGTATTTCAGTTTCTGTGTGATGACACATGCAATTGCTGACTTGGAACAAAAAACGGGACTAAACTTGCATAATGAGCCAAATGCTGCTTCACCAAGTATTAATCTGATCATGTATAACAGCATACTAAAGTCAATTTTCATTCTCTTGCCATGACAAACATACTGTACATTTGAGTCTTTGTGTGTGTGTGTCTAAATGGTACCAGGGCATGAAAGGAGGACACGGAAAAGATCCCCAGGCGTCCCATGGCCAGCTTGGTGGGTCGTGAGGCGAAGCCCAGCAGGCGCTTGGGGTTGGGGGGCTCGCCTCCCTGCAAGCTGGCTAGGTAGCAGCGGCAGCGAAACAGGTCCATGTGGAAACGCTCCAGATTCTGCTCCCACAAGAAGATCTGAACGGACAAAAGGCCAGATCTGTTTAGCGGCGAAGAAAGAACATTCCGCCTCGCTCGAGAACTGAGACGTGGGAGTGATGATGATGATGAAGCCCCTGACTGTGCAGTGCATCACAAGGTTGGCCGTGGGAGGTGTACTACATATAAATAAGATATCAAACAATAAATTATTTTAAAAGTACATTTAAGTACTGTAGTTGCCTTTTGTCAATGTTATTTCCCAAGATTAAATGGTAATGGGCGGTGCTCTATCAGGCCGTACTGTACGGCTAATTTAGCCAATTAGAAGCTTGCAGAAAGTTGTTTCAGGAAAAGATGAAACAATGGGTCAACAGAAAAATATTTTTATGCTTTTAAAGATTTTTTTTTTATTTAAACAAACTCAATGAAATAATAAAAAACATATAATACTAAAAAAACATTTAAATTTAATACAGTAAATGTTTTTTATTTAAAAAAAATATATTAAATGTAATAAGATAAATTTATATTGGGGCAAATGACTAAAAATAAAACAAATTATATTAAAATGCAAATAAATGTAGATGAAAACAATAAAAATATAAGTAAATAACATTTTAATAAAAATTATTTAAACTAAAGCAAACGCACATTTTACAAATAAATAAAATGTAAAACATGACTTGAAGTTATCTAAAATGAATCAAATGTCACATAAAGATTCAAATGTAAATTAGAAAGAAATTAAACGATAAAATAAAAACCTAAAACAAATAAAAGGAAAACAATGTAAAAAAAAATTCAATAAACGTAGAGTATAATCATTTTGTAGAAAGAATGTAATATATTTTAAGAAAATAAACGTAACCAACATAAAAACAAAATTAAACCTTAAAACAAGACAACCATTTTATCCTACCTGCTCCAGGATGGTCTTCCTTTTCTTGGCGTCGGTGACAGTGGACAGTTGCATGTTGCCCATCTTCTTCATCTTCTCATCCATGTCGATCTTCTGCTCCAGCTTGCGGATCTCCGCGCGCAGCAGGCGCACAGTGTCATCACGGTGGTGCTGGCGGGCCAGGGTGGCGGCGCACGCCGAGTGGATCGCCGTGATCCAGTTCTCCAGCTCCGTCTGACCCGACGTCTGGAGGGACGCACGCGGACATTGTCACGTTGAGGAAAACTTCATTGTCACTGGGATAAGATGATGAATGAGCACATGGCAATGCAGCAATAACACAAATACATAACAAATGCGTGCAATTGGACCTTTTCTGCTGCCAAAGATATCGTTGAGCCGGGGGTGGGCTGATTGAGTTTGACTGACGAGGGCTTGTTCGTCAGTAAAGTTGGTTCTTTGATTGGCTACATTCACGTTGCAATTCATATTCAATATTTAACGAGTTCAATAGTTAAGATTGTCAGTCCCGACTGAGAACAAAACAATATGTTTCACATGAATAATTTATCAATGATAATAATGCTAACAATCAACAACTGTGGATACAGTCAACTGAATATAATTTAGATATAGAGTACAACAAAAACAAAGCGATGACATTAAACTAGATCTATTGTTACAATATCATGGTTGTATGCAAATGAGGTACAGATGAGGACGAGATAGGAGCAAAGCGGTCAGCCAGCCTAATAAAATGTATTCATTACATCTTTGTCCTCCATTTTGCAAACGTGGCAGGTGACAGCATACAAATGACGAATTGTCATAGCTAACAATCTTTTGTGACAGCGCACCCTTTGAACACGCCAACATACCGTACATACCATACATATCACACATTTAAACGTCCGCTGACCTGGAAGAGGAAGGCGTCTCCGGCCGAGTTGCTGAGGCAGAAGACGAAATCCTTCTTGGGGTGTTCGGGCACCGCCTGCACGATGGCGTTCTCGGCCCACAGCGCATGTTTGGGAACGCTGGTGTGGTCGATGCCCGAGCGACCGTCCGACTCGTACAGGAACAGCGTGCAGCCTGGAACGCACACAAAAACAAAATCTCAAAGTGAATACTCCACAATCTCAGTTTTACCACAGAGGGCCTCAGCCTCAACCCAGATTATTTGTCTCATTTAGAAGTGTCTCCAGATAACTACAGTTCAATTGAGGTATTGTGCCACTGTCTGAATCAGATAAATAACTGGATGAGCCAGAATTTTCTTCAACTAAGTCACAACAAAACTGAGACAATTGTTTTTGGCAATAAAGAAAAGAGAATTGATGTTAGTAAACACCTGGACTCTCTCATCTTCAAAAACAAAAGACCAAGTCCGAAACCTTGGTGTTCTGATTGATTCCGACCTGACTTTCAACAATCATATCAAATCAATCACAAAAACTGCCTTGTACCATTTGAAAAAAATATCTAGAGTAAAGTCTTGTATGTGTCAAGCAGACCAGGAAAAGCTGATCCATGCTTTTATCTCAAGTAGACTGTAATGGTTTTCTGACTGGACTCCCCCCCCAAAAAAAGAGCATTAAACAGCTGCAGCTTATTCAGAATGCTGCAGCTCACGTTCTGACCAAAACAAACCCCTTGTTCTTTAGTATTACTCCACCGTCTCCCCTCAGATTCATTTGTTGCTGTGCCTTAGCTCAGGACACAACAGTATTGTACACTGTAATTTCCACTTGGCTGAAGAAAATGTCACACTCCACTTTCAGATACATTAGCTTGTGCCCTCTTGGTGTACCTTTGTATTATAATTCACTGTCTCGACGATCAAGTTGGTTAGATACATTATCGATTATGTAAGACATTCTGGGCCCTATGTCTCCTCTCGGAAAGTACAGCATCATACTCAGCACTCAATTTTGGTTATGTTTGCTTCTACCCTCTTGCTTTACCTTACATTTGTACCATACTTGAGTCTTCCTTGTGATACGTTAGCTCACCCTGTAGCTGTGCCTTTGTGTGGAGTATTAGCAGTTGGCAGGAATGTACTTTTATGATTCCAGAGAAAATTCTAGGCCCTCAGTCTCCCCTTGAATATGTTTGCTTACCCTGTTGCCGGGGCAAATAAAAAGTGTCAGCGTGTCCTCAACAGATACACTCCACTGGATGTGATTTACTCATTTAGGTGGAGACGAGGCAGCCGGTTGTTGTGTGTTACACGGGGAAGAGATGGATTAGACACAGACGCCGGCATGAAATTAAATGAGGCAGAGGGGAGAAAATGGAAAACAGACGAGGAGGCACAGCAAAGAACCCGCACAAGGTCACAGGGACTACGTTGCCTCTAGTTTGAGAGTGCGCTGACCTTTTAGCGAAACCCAGTAGTGTTTCCACTTGCGCCTGGCGGCCGGCTCCACCTTCTTGCCCTTCTTGTGCACAAGGAAGTTCTTGACGGCCAGAGCTCCCGCTTTGCGCACCGTCCCATGAGCACAGCTGGCCGCCACCGCCGACTCCGACGGGTAGGCGCTGCTGAGCGTGCCGCTGCTTTGCTCATCGCTGACCGCCGAGCTCGCCTCCTCCGAGCGGTCCCGGCCTCGGTGCGCCTGAAGGGGGAGAAATGATCGGATAAAAACTTGATTTTTTTTTATTTTTCGATGAGTAAATCCTTGCATGCCAAGAGAGTTTAAATACAACCTGCTGGACGCTTTCTAAGAAGTCTATCGCTGCATCTTATTTTGTCTCAGAAAAAAATGTGCAAAGCCAGAGATAGAGCCAAATCTACATTCTTATCCTCACACTATAAAAAAAAGTTTATATCAGGTTATAATGATCATGAAATACATATTATAAGTTACAGTTACATAAGTAAATAACTTTGGGTTATTTTTTTAATTAAACAGGGCGGCACGGTGGATCATATAAAAAAAAGTTTATATCAGGTTATAATGATCATGAAATACATATTATAAGTTACAGTTACATAAGTAAATAACTTTGGGTTATTTTTTATATTTTTTTAATTAAACAGGGCGGCACGGTGGATCAGCTGGTAAAGCGTTGGCCTCACAGTTCTGAGGACACGGGTTCAATTCCGGCCCAGGGTGTGTGGAGTTTGCATATTCTCCCCCGTCCGTGCCTGTGTGGGATTTCTCCGGGCACTCTGGTTTCCTCCCACATCCCAAAAACATGCAACATTAATTGGACACTCTAAATTGCCCCTAGGTGTGATTGTGAGTGCAACTGTTTGTCTCTATGTGCCCTGTGATTGGCTGGCAACCAGTTCAGGGTGTCTGCCTGTTGACAGGCGGGATAGGCTCCAGCACTCCCCCCGATCCTTGTGAGAATAAGCAGCAAAGAAAATGGATGGATGAATTCAAGTTTTTTTTTTGCAGGTGTGCAAGAGAGACATAGTGAGTGCGCCAACTTAGTAATTAACAACTTGATCCTTGGACAGTCATTGAAATTGGAACATTTTGGAATTCAACCTCAAATTTTAAGGATAAGTAGTTCTAAAATTCGAAGAAGAATCACTGTCCTTGTCTACTTTGTCTATTGTAGCAATTATTATTTTTGGGCTATTCTCTTATCCAAATGTTGTATCAGAAAGGGTTGAGGGATGACAACATCAAAGAAAGTCATAAGAATAAATGAAAAATTCAAATGTAAGCTTGTTTTTAATAATGTGATAAAAGTGACTGACCCAGACTTGATTGTCCAGCTCTTTGCGGAAGTTCTCGTAGACACCGCCGCCACCTCCTCGTGACTCCGCCACGCCGGCGCTGCTGCTGCCGCTGTCACTGCCGTCGCGAAAGAGGACGCTCTCGACAGCCGAGTACACGGAAAAGGACGCCGACATGGCCTTGCAGCGCCGCGACGACGGCTCACCGTCCGCCGCCGCCTCCGGCTCGGCCGCCACGCCGTCGATGCCGCTGTCGCCGTACTCGCTGCCCTCTCCCAGCGCGGCTGAAATGTCCTGTCGGGAGGTGGACGAGCATGTGTGTAGCTTATACATGTTACATAAAAAACAGAATTCACATTTAAAGTTGTACTTTCTGGACATTTTTCAAGAGTCTGAACTGGGGCGAGTGGGCACGCTTGGTCAGTTGGGGTATTCAAATCACACCTACTACAAATTCTGTATCTCTATTTCAACATGTTTGAAAAGGCGTAGGAAGAATGATGAAAGATTTTTGTCGTCGAATGCCATGAGATGAAAGTCAAGGTGAAGTTGATTCATCACAAAGGCTGATATCAATAAAAGGACACAAAAACAGAGGAAGGGAGGGGGGGGTGTCGCCAAGTGTGGGTGAAACTTTCCCACAAATGGAACGATGATGGTACATCACCCAGCATATAGACGGAGCTTGTTGGTGAAAACACAATGTGGCCATTTACTTTATATATAGAAAGTGTGTATGTGCTAGCAGATTCGTGTGTGTGTGTGGGGTGGGTGGGGGGGGGCATCTGTTTCCGCTGGAAAGTTTTCCATGGGAGGTTCAGCGTCCTCCTCAGAGTTCGTCTTTTAAGAAACTGAGGCTCTCTGTTCGTTTTCCACCATGTTTTGCCGCCTTGTGCGTCTATTTATAGCCACTGCGCAACCCCCCTGACACACGCAAACCCCGCACTGACACACACACAGACACAGCCGGGTGAATTTGTGATGAGCACTTAAGAGTGCAGCTTGGGGGGGGGTTCTTGGGAACGAAGCTTCTCTTGTTGTGTGGACTTTTTTACTGAATGCAACTAAGACACAAACTGTTTTGACAAAACTGACGATGACTTTTTAGTCAATTGCCTTTTGCATGGAAAAGACAAATTCAATTAATATTTAAACCGCAAGTGTACAATCAGCCTTTGCCTGGTGAGCGCAAGGACTCTGGAGAGAACGAAAACAAGGCCAGTGCACACACACTGGTTAATAAATAAAAAAGGTGTGCATTTTTTGTTTTTAATTATATAAAACTAACTTTTAAAAAAAGAGTTGTAGATGTAATGACAAGAATTTACTCACGGAAATAAATAAAATAAAAATGCTGTACATGACCATATTTTAAGTATTTAAAGTATCAAAACCAAAATGTAAATAATTTAATGTCAGCAACAATATTATGCATCATATTTTAAATAATACTTAAACCCATTTTAGAATATTTAGTAATTATATTAATAAAATATTGTTGCACATTTAAATAATTCCAAAAGTAGACTCACCCGCCTATAAATTAGCTGAATAATCAAAAATCAAGTAGAAATGTTTATCTAAATAAACCATTTAGTGAGAAAACATGCATATTTAAATGGTTTGAATGGTTATTTAATTAAATTACAACACATTATTTAAAAAAAATCTGTTCTCTCCTGTTTTGATTTAATATGTAATTTTAATTAATAAAAACACTAACATTAAAATAATTATTTTTAAGCCTCCAAAAAAAGCTTTAGTTACATAAAAACAAACTAAATATATTATTTAAATGGTAAATGAGTAATGATGTCATACACTTGATACGTTTGTTAAAATGCGCCAGAAGTGCTCACCTGAGTGGTTTGCGCGCGGCGTCCCTGAAAAACAGGACGCGGTGGCGGGGCGGCCAAGCCGAACCCGGTCAGGCCCTCCGAGAGGCAGTGCGAGCGTCGGCAGGGGAGCGTGAATGCTCCGTATGCGCCGCCGCCACCTCCGCCGCCATCCTCTTCACTGGGAGACATAAGACCTGTCTCGGCGTTGACATCGCCATCGCCGATGATATCCTGCACGACGTCTCTGCCGCGGCCCCTTTGCCCCCGGAGGCCTGCACTCTGGTGGCTGCACAGGTGGTCCAAAGAGGAGGAACGCTCTGCTACACCTGTCACACACCCATGAGGGGTCCATAAACTCTTACAAATGATGCAAATATGCTTCATTAGCATCACATTAAATATGGTACATTGAAGGTGATTAGACATGAAATATTATCTGAATGTGTCATGCAATTAGCGATTCAATGAGAAAATATAAAAATTACATTTAACTTAATCATTTGCTAGGCCTTCATGACCTATTTATGTTAAGGTCATTTTATTTATTTAATGACATTATTTTGATTTAATTCTTTTTCCCATTAACCTCTTATGTTCTTTTATTTTTTATTGGTATGGACTTAAAAGTGTAACAATTCAGTAAATATTTAAAATTTAATGACATTTGTATTTAATGGCTTGCTTATCTATTTAATAAAAGTTTTACAATTTCACAATTTATTTAAATGACCACTTGTGAAATCCTAAAGATGATGAATGAATGTAAATGCTGTGTAAATACAGTTGCGGGTGGCACCTTTGGGCCTTCGGGGAGGCCGGCTGAACGGCTCCTCTTCGTCCGCCTCCTCCTCCTCGCCTCCGTCCACGATCTCCTCCGTACTGGTCATGTGTTCCTGGCTGAGATCCGACAGCGAGAACTCCAGGCTGTCCTCCCTCCACATGTCGGCCGACTTGGAGCGCATCTTCTTGAAACCGGTGGGTTCGTCATCGAGAGCTGGAGTGTCCGCCTCAGACGCGTCGGGTGTGGGTGTAGCCGAGGCATCGTGCTCTTCGGGTCTCAAAGTCATGGCTACGCGCTGCGTCCAGTGCGGGTTGACGCCCAAGTCGGCCAGGGTGCCCGCATCCTCGGCGTCGAAGGCTTCCGGGCCGCTCTCGGCCAGTGAGCGCGGGATGCTGGGTGTGCTGGAGGAGCGCGTGGACGCTTCCGAATTGCGGTGCCGCTCCGGCTGCTTGCCCGACAGGGAATGGCGAGGGCGGCGGGCCACTGATTGTTTGGCGGCCGAGGACAGACGGAGAGAGCGCGATGACGAGTGCTTCCGGGACAAGTGGCCGGCCGTGACGCCGTGGATGGCGTTCTCGCCGTTTTGGCTCTCCACATTTCCCATCCTGCAACTGCAGATGATGACTATTATGGGTCAGTATCAGTATGCAACTTTCTGGAAATGTGAAAAAATTTTCAGAAATTAAAAGGTGTGTTTTTTCTAAGAACTATTGGAATATTTCATTGAAAGAGATTTTTTTTTTGAGGGGTGACTTTTTTGGAAAACATTCAACTTATAGTTTTGGGAGGTATGTGCCTTTTTTTTAAAAAAAGCTAAATATTTCAGTAATGTATTTAGTTTGTGGGAAATATACAACTTTTTACAGGAATATATAACATCAAAAATATTTTTCTTCTTCTTAAAAATCAAAAATGTAAAACTTTTTTCAGAAACATATATGAAAATATGTAACTTTTTCTTTTTCTTTACAGACTTTTTTTCAGAAATACATGACTACTTCTTTGACTCAGTTCCAGAAAGATATTTTTTTTAAGAAAACATGACTTTTTATGATAATTTGCGACTTTGATTTTGAAAACACAACTTTTTTGTGGTAATGTGTTTCTCTTTTTTTTTCTTCAAAAATTAACAAATTTTATCATAAATCTAGATTCGGGAATGATTAACTTTGACAGAAATATGTGATATTTTGTAAATATATAACTTTTTAATGGAAATTTATTACTTTTCAGAAATGTGCAATATTTGCAATACATATGACTTAAAAAAATGTTATTTTCAGTGGGATACCATTATTTATAACTTAGTATGTGTTAGAATTGTCGTAATTTATACTACGTGCTGCTGAAAATGTAGGTTAACTCATTTTTACACTTGTAAGGAATGAGACTTTCAAGTTTGGAATTTATGGAAACAGTTTGACCCTGGATCAGAATTAGTTCGAGTTTCCTTTTTTGAAAACAAAAAAAATATAATCTGCTTGTTCACACAAAAGCAAAAAAAAAAAAATGTATTTCATGTTGGTGCTCTCATTATAGACCTTTTACAGTTTCTTCTTCTGAAAATGAACAATGGTTGACGCAATTTTACGCTTGTAAGACGTTTGAATTGGACTTCAAATATTGCCAACACGTTTAAAGGTTTTATTGAAATGTTTTACCTGTTGTCAAGGTCTGGGCCTCACCGGCATCTCAGCCTCACCATTTCGCCAGCGCATGATTCTCCACACGTCGGGCTCACGAGGTGGCGCAGGGACGGAATATTTAGATGACCAGGCATACGTCACAATGATCCTGAAAAACATCAACAAAAACTGTATCAAAACAATTGTGAAGAAAAAGCAGAAAAAAAGTGAAAGCCGTCAAAGTTGTCTAAAACCTGCCGCCAATCAAAATTTTTGCAAGCGCTGAAAAATACATTTCCTTTTTAAGCAAATAATACTGAGCCGGATGAAAAATGAGAAAAAAAAGTTTAGTAGCAAAAACAGTACAATTATGGTTAAAATTGTCTAAATTTAGGATCACAGTATTATATTTTTGAGAAAAATAATAATAATTTCAAAACAAGTATTGATCTCTTGAGAATTAGGTTGAATTTTCTTGGATAACAAAAAAAAACCCGATTTGAGAGAAAAGTATATTTTGGGGAAATTATTTTAACTGTAACGAAAGTGTACTTTTTTTTTTAAAAGATGGAATAATGTAGCACATTTTCAACAAAAAAAGGGGGAATACAGAGGCACCTTATGGGAAAAGGAGAAAAAATCCATATTGTATCCTTTTCCCCCCTGAGAATAAAACACTTTTTTCTTCAAAAAACTCACTTTTTCTTCAAGTCAAATGGTGTGACATGAAATTGATCAAATAATAATTTGAGAGCTCATATTTAGTGAGGCTGAGCCTTAATAATGTTTTAAAAGACATCCTTCAGGTGCTCACCTCCAGGATGTTTAGTTGAAATTGGTGGCCGTGTTCTCGGTTGGTTTTCCAAGTCTTCCTTGAACTGCTCTGGATGACCTGGAACACGGAGGGATGTTAATAAAAAGTCAAGACAAGAAAAAGATGCTTGCACACAGTACAGCAAGTCCCAACTTCAAGCCACATTTCTTTGAACTACACCCTGGAAACTCACAGCTTCAACCACAAAACCACTCGGGCATGTGTGCACACGCCACCGCCAGCCGCCCTGCAATCTTGACAAAAAAAAAATTAAAAAATACAAATGAAAAAAAAAATTGCTGCACAGCCAAGCACGTTAACGGCAGTGAAAGGATGAAAGCGCATATGCGACAACGATGCTATGTGATGCGTATGATATATAACAGTTAAAAGACCACGGTGGACAAATGGCGACTTCATTATTTATACAAAAAAGGCGGAGTCCGACATTGATTCTAAGGCTGTGCTGTCGAATGAAAGAGAAACATTTAAAAGGAACATTTAGTTATATAATACCGCTCTGTTCATCCAGCACAAGTTAACATCAAAGCAAATTTCATCCAGCAGCTGCAAAATTTAACGTGTGAAATCCCATTTTGACAACCTTCTTATTTCGTTAGCCTAAGAACACAATTGTATAAGACATTTGTGAACATTTTTAAAAAACAAGAAAAAAAAAACAAACACTAATTCAACAAACCAGTCCAGGCACCTCAATTTAACCTTTGCGGAATATCATAACCTTGATGATTGAGGATCTACACAACGGCTGGGCAAACTTTTGGGCATCACTTGACCTATGACCAGATGGAACTAGTACGCATGACTGTACAACCTGATGGAACCATTTGCCATGTTTTTGGTTTGATTTGGCAAATTCTGTACCAATCTTTGGTGGGCCGGATTTAAATGGTCAACACGCACAAAAAGCAATAGTCAGCAATTAAAAAAAAAAAACCTTCAAGCTTACATAAAGAAGAAGCATTCGTTACATGCCATAATTCCCGACTTTTTTCACAGCCGCTGCGCTAGTTAGCGTTAGCGCCGCCGCGTTAGCGTTAGTGCGGCCACTCTAGTGTTAAACTCTTTCTGTGAACCGAGGCTTATCACCAAGTGCGCTCTGTCGGCCGGGAATTACGGTAAATCACTATCTTAAAATAAAACATAAAGCAAAGAATCTACATTGTGCGATAAAACAACCAAGATTTTTTATTGCCTTAATAAAGTTCATTTAGCTTCAAGCAAACAACGCAAAACACGTTGCTAACGAATTGCATCTGTGTTGTGATGTTGTAATAACACTTTAACCAATGAATATTTGAACACAAATGGTGCAGAAACACGTGTAGACATTATATAAGAGTACTCACAGACATGTCCCTATCCTCTGCAAAGAACAACTTATTTTAATTGAAGAAAACGGGACAACTACGTTTTTATAAAGTACAATATACAGTGCTATTTTTTTCAACACTGGAAACTCCACTTTCAGTCCCCAGAAACACACTAACAAAATCAAGAAGGGAAAACATTTTGGCAACTCTTACGTATGGAACAAAGTACAACTACTTCCTGTAACCACATGTAAACATGACCCTTTAGGCCTTCCAATTTCCATTTTATTTACACATTGCATCTATCCAAACGTGTGCTTTGTGTAGTAAAGCTGTCCGACAGCACAGCAGCACGTACAAAGTGTTGCTTTTTGGGGGGGGCTTTTCTTTTTATCTGCCCTACAGCGAAGTGCATGTGTGTGTGTGTTCAAGGGTACCCAGCTATGAATAGAAAGGTGTGTGAGATAGAAAGATAAGGATGTTGGGTGAGGGGATGGGTGAGGTTATTGTTGCGGGCTTTATGTGGATCGAAGTGTTTCTGCCTCAGCCTGGCAGTGGATTTATTCACTCGCAGTATTACAGGCTTTTTTTTAATGCAAGCTAACAAATTATATCTACAGTATTCAAACTCAAAATGATTAAATATTGGCTTTAATTTTCATCATTGTCAGCTGGTTTTCATCTACTGGATGACAATGTGGTATTTTTAGGAGTTTGCTGTATTTATTCAAACAAGCTGCCTACATCTATCTTACATATTGGCTTAAATTCATATTATTTGGTCAGTTGGTTTCATACAACTGACCGACAATGTGGTTTTCTTTTTTTTTACCCACACATGGTTGCAGTTTAATTGTGACAACTACCAAAATCTAACCTTTTTAACACAAAGAAAAGGAAATTCTTATTATTTTTGTCCGCTAGGATTTACAAAATATCAAACACAACAAGATGACATTTTTTAAAATAATTATTCTTATCAGACAGGACAAACATTTGGATTTTTTTTTTTATCAGGTAGCAGGATTTATTAATGTAGTTACCCTATCAACACAAAAAAACAAGAACTTGACGTTAATTATAATCATTGTTGTCAGATTCAACAACAACCTGGATTTTTTTTTTATGAATATTTTTGCAGGTAGCATCTTTTATTCATGTAAACTACCCGAGGTAGCTCTACCTCATTCACTACAACAAAAGGAAATACTGAATTTTGTTCTTATTATTCTTGACAGGTGATTGGATGGCAATGTGACACTTCAAAGGCCTCTGAACACCTGATTTAAGTTTGTGTGTCATTATTACGGATAATTAAGGCCTTTGTTTTGGAAAATGAATATCATGGGTTTTCAAGTTAGCGGGATTTAATAATGATGCCAATGAATCTCTCAGTCAACTGTCAAACTGTCAGTATGTCAGACAGCTGACAGCCGATAAAACAGTAACAAACATTTCTGTGAGGAAAGGTTTTTCGTCAACACACAGAATTAGAATTCTGATTATAGTTACATCTTTTGTGGACTTGCTTCCTGGCGTGCAACATTGGCTTTCTTAAAAGAAGAACATGTGAATCATTCTTGTATAACGACACTTTGCGCTCCACCCACAGTCATAAATTATCATCACAGAGAGGTGCGCATGACTAAGCGCCATCCCCTCCTGGAGCAACAACAACAACAACTTGTACCATCTGTGAAGAATTAGAAATGATGTCTTGCTTTGATGGGGTGGATGTTCTGCTAAATGGTTGTTTTAAGGAGTGACTTAGCAACCAGTTCTGAACCACCTGGGTGGTTTGGAAAACGGCAGGTCCTGAATTTGCTAAGTGCTAGTAAGCTGGTTAGTCAGAGAGACAGCATTCAGTTTTTAACCCAGTAAGAGGTACGACAGGTGGGCATTTAGCTGGTTTTGTAGACAAAGTTAAGAATGTAGGAGTGACAGTAACCTGTCCTAAACCATAGAAGCTAGAGCAGTTTGCTTCAAAACCTGGTAAGTATCCGCGCTAGTAGCCACTACGAAACCTGGTATGTGACCAGAGAGGATAGAGCATAATCAGTTGGATCAAAAGCTGTTCAGTAGCAGAACTAGTAGCTGGCAAGTAGTAGTGCTAAAGGCCAGACCGTAACCTGATACATAGTTGTTCCACCAATTGGTCCTGAACCTAGTAAGGAGATCTACCAGCAGGTCCTGATGTTGACAATGAGAGCGCCAGACTACAACTACATAGAAGTGATACAAGATTTTCCTGAATTTGCTAACAATTACTGACAGCAGTTTGTCCTGAATCCCTTAGGTAGTGATGCTAGCTGCACACAATCCTGTCCGGAAGCTGGTCCTGAACCTGCAAAGTAATAATGAAAAAAGGCCGTCGTATGCCTTTTATGCAACCAGTCCCTCAACAAGTAAAATGATTGCAGCAGCAGACAGTCCTAATCACAGTTGTAGCACCATCTCTGTCTCGAACCAGAGGCAGTCATGCTGTCAGCTTGTTCTGAACCTGCTGAGCACTTGAATAGTTCAGAAAGGCCAGAAATGGGTACTGGACTTGCAATATGTACTGTTAGTCTTTCCTGAACCTTTTAAGCAACAGGTCTTGAACTTCATAAATTAGTTGAACCTGGTCAGTAATACCAGTTGCGCCCTGTCCTGAATCAGGGAAGCACTCCTGCCATGGACCTCATCTTGAACCTAATGAAAACCTGAACTTTACAGAAGGGCCGGAGGCTGGTTCTTAACCTGCAGAGTATTCCTACTAACAGCCCTAAACCATTTGTAACATGAGACCTTGGCAGCTTGACTGATTTCCCCTGACCTCCGCGTGGACCTTTGGGCTATGTTTACTCCATTGAAGCCCCAAAATGCAATAGGATCCTGAACCAGGACGGCAATTGTGCAAATGTCTTGTTATGAATCTGGTGAGCACAAAAAGACTGGAAACTGGTTCTAAACCTACAAAAAACTCCAATGAACAGACCTGAACCTGTAGTAAAATGAGACCTTGGCAGCTTGACTGATTTCCCCTGTCCTCTGCTTGCACCCTTGGGACACTTTTGCCCCTGCAAAACCCAAAATCCAATGACGTCATCGTTGGGCTTACCCTGCCTGAGGGCCTTTTCCTGAACCTTTGACATTCTTCACATAGTCAACTCCTCCACCTACCCCTGTCCATTAAAGCAAGTGACTAAGGTTAACACTCTCTGTGGGGGGCTGGCAGGAATTTCTGGATGGAAAAAATCTGGGGCGGCGGAGTGGACAACTGGTTAGCACATCCACATCAGCATTAAGAAGACCCGGGTTCAAATTGGGGCTTGTCTTTGTGAAGTTTGCATGTTCTGCCCATGCCTGTTTGGGTTTTCGCTTAGTAGTCTGGTTTCCACCCACATTCCAAAAACATGCATGGCAGGTTAACTAAAGAGGCTAAATCTCACACAAGTGTGAATGTGAGTGCAAATAGTTGTTTGATAATATGTCCTTTGCAATTGACTGGCGTGTACCCCGCTTCTCCGGTACAGTTGGTTAAGATAGGCTACGCCACACCCGTGACCCTAGCGAAGATAAGCGATATGGAAAATGAATGAATCAGTGAAAAAAACTGGGATCTGGGAAGCAGCTTCTCCTGCAACGCTACATAGAAATTCAAGTTCAGACACGTGTGGAGGTTTTCCTATATATAGATACTTGAAGACTAGTTCTCTCTTAGCAAAGCATAGTCATATGTAGTTGAGCAGGCTCCACACACAAAGTTCCTCGGTCTGAGACGTCAGTTGTTGGGTTCCCTGAAAGAGGGAGATTAGCTTCTTATTCATCCTTTCGGGATCTGACGAACCATCACGGGCGCAAATCAGCCACCCTCCCTTCCTCGTAGGCTCCACTCTCGATGCACAAATAGCGTCCCTGCTGCCTAAATCAAACAGCATTTTAAGTTTCATCAGTCCAGTGATGAGTGGCACAACAAAGCTTCTAGTTTCCACATAAAAGTACAAAAACACTACGCGGGAGTCGGGATTACCGTCACAGAGTTTGAGACGCGCAATTGCTCCCATTTGCTGTCAACGAGCCAAGCCAATCTCACGGGAATTGTGACAGGCTGTCCTAAATCCCAGTGGCATCGTTTCTGCACGCCATTTCGGTGATGACATGCCACCGCTGCCACCACTGTGTCATGTGGCGTTAAAAACACTCAAAACCCTTGTCAGAGAGCTCGTGGCCAAATGGGACAGCTCATGGTGACTTTGTATGAGAATGTTAGGCCTAGGCTGAGGTCTGTACTCTGGTACTCCTTAGCGATCAAACCACAGAGTCAAAAAAGTTGGAAAAGGGAACAAAATGACAACACTTGAGGGTCAAAGTATCTGACAATCAAGCGCAATGATTAAGGGGTGTGTGTGGGGGGGGGGGGGGGGGGGGATTCGCTAACCGCCAATTCCCTCCACTTTGTTCCTCAAGTGGCACTAACCTCATTAAAGACGCTCCTCCGTTGAGCCGGAAGATTATGCCGCACGCTTCCCAGTGCAACCGACCGCCGCCTGTACCACGTTACAGTCGGGGATTACCATAATTTAAAATCAAATCCCCTCAGGCAAAAGTACCCTTGTTGAACGTGGTGCAGGGGGACGTTTGTGGCTTACAATTCGCTACCTAAGCGCAGATCCTACATCACAAAGACCAACATTTTAACCTTTAGTGGTGAGAGAACCAACAATTTTCCATCTTTGGAAGTTGTAAAAAATGTGGGCCAGTGGTTGTATATGAGGAAATAGCATCAAGCACCAATTTAGGCTACGTTTACACTGCAGGGCGTCATACCCAGTTTGGATTTTTTTATGAATTCCATCTTTTTATGCAGTCGTTCACATTACACAATCAAATTTGGCTTCTTCTGTGAACACAAGTCACCGACATCACATGCATAGAATGAAGTGTATAAAGAGAATAGTGAAACATGACGACACAAAATGTAGGGTGGAGACATAGGGGACCCGGCAATTTGCTGGATACGGAGGCAAAAACGCTGGCGTTGAAAGGCAGAATTAATTGTCATCATCTAATTATCTAAATGCGGGATTCTGTCTGGGCTATGAGAAAGCTTACATGGAAATGGCAACGTCCCACTTTGCTGGGTTTTGCTTGAAAGACCAAGGTGAGTAATAGCTCTCGCTAAACTATGAGAAAGGAGACTGCATTACAGTCCAGCGTATTTTCACACGTGAGAGCCTATCTCCACAAATCCACACGAGTTTAACCTCGCTGCCGCCAGCCAGACAGGTGTGCACGTCAGCAAATTGCGGGGTAATGCTTCCTGTTCCACTCTGCGTCCTCTGAAGAGTCGGCGAAATAACAAGAAGGCTGAGTGGGCGAGAGCTTGGGAAAAGGGGGTTTTAGGCAAAAAGGTAGACATGATGGTTGGGGGGGGTGGAGCGATAGATGGTGTTGATGGACTGATGAGAGGCTGTTTGAAGTGGGGAGGATGGATTGGGGGTGCGCAGGTAGACTGATGAATGATGTTTGGGGGAAGGTGAGCCATGAGGTAACGGGGTCTTCCTGTCTGTTGTGGTTCCGCTAGTGACTGCTTCCAAGTATAAATTCGTTATTATGGGTAAACACTTAAGCTATCTTATTTTCAAAGCGATCCGACATACAATATAAAGAATAGATAAATTAAGAAAAAGAAAAAACAAAAGCAACAATTTTCCATGTGTCTCTGTGGTGCTTATTTGTGCATCTAAATTCTCTGCAGATATGCTTAGCATTTGGCTAATATGTCCCTTTTTTAAAATAAACAGAATCCAATGTTGCAGGAGCTGAACATAAAACTGAAAAAAGTAGTGGGACTTGTACACGCTGAGAAACTAATCCAGGGGGAGAGTGGACCCATTTGTTGAAATGTGAGTTAACTCGATACAACAAGGCGGCACTGTTAGCGCTCAGTGAATTGGGCAAATATTGCTGAGATTCAGCAAAGAAAAAAAAACTCTCCACCTAGAGAGAGGATGCCGCGCACAGTCAGCAAAGATACAGTAAGGAGGGAAGAGAGGGGCTGAGAGATCGTTGATGTCATGACAACAATAACAATGTTGACGATACTGCTGATGTCTAAGAATTTCACAACTGTCATTCTTTCAAAACTACCGTTGGATGACACAGGCTGGGAACGTTGAATTCAAGTCTGGAGAGACCAACGGCTAATAGTCGAGCCGTTGATGGAGGTTCCCCAAACCTTTACCACATCTAAAGAAAACACAGCCCAGAGTGAGCTTGCCGTATGTGTTGCTGGTTGCTAGGTGACCGGACAGGAAGTGGTGGTGACTTTCCCCCTGCTTGGAAGCAAAAGCTGGAGTTCAGCAACATGTGTCACCTTTTCAACGAAAAGACCTGGCTTTACTTTTACTGAGGACGAGACCAAAAAAAAAAAAAAATGGAATGAGCTTATTAAATTATGACGTAAAGGTATGTCAGGATCTTGGGGAATTCAGGGTCCTCTCTGAGCTACAGCTATTTGAAGGCTACTTCCTGATGTACTTCAGGCTTCAAACAATAAGCTAAACTATATACTATCTACTACATAATCTACTCAAAGACATCTAAATAATGGTATTTAACAGTCAAAGTTGACTAACACTCATTTCCTTTTTAAAAACGGTGAAAGGATACCAACCAAATTGGCACACCATATCACTGTGAAAAAGGTACTGAGCAGAAATACGGGTTTCAGGGTATCTCAATTAAGTGCAGTGCGTTGATTATTAGCCAGAGAACGGAAAGACCATGTTGGTGCCGGGATGTAAAGTGGGGTTGCAATTGAACTGCAAATTGGCAAGTTTTTGCAGTAGTATCATTTTTTTCCTCCCCTTTATTGTTGCTTTGTATGAAAGGTACTCATACGGAACATACTGTAGAATTGAAATCGCACTCCACATCTTTCTGAGGTTAGTGAAGGATGCATTCCAGAACCCCCTTTGACACCCCCCATCGAACCCACCTCTTCTCCCTTGTGCCTCAGTTCTGAGTAAAATTCTTTCTCCCCTTTCATGGGATTGAAGTCAAATTCGCCAGCATCGCTATGTTGCTATCTTGTGCTAAACAATGTATCGGTAGTACCACAGGAGAAACAAAAGCAAGACTGACAGTCGTGTGAAATGGAATGGAGAAAATCTGGTACTGAATGTGAAGTTAAAGACTTCTACCTTGTGCTGAAATCAGTTGTGGCTTTCCAACAATTATTTTGTCCAAACCACAGAGACGACGGTGACTTGTCCGGCTGGGTTCTGTTCTAGAGGAACAGGCTTAAACATCTCCATTACCCCAATTTTGTGAGAACGGGGCTTAAGCCCGATGTTATCTGTAACAAAGCAGGTGGTATTTGGCAGCAAAAGAGAAGTCGAGGAGATAAGGGGAGGGGAGAGGGAAGTTATCTTCGCGCGTCCCTGCACCTGGGTCAACACAGCCCTCTCAAACAAAGTGAAGCCGAGACAGAGGACAATGCACCTCGATGGCGAGGAACTCAGCGAGAATGTTGCAGACAGACGCGATCCCACTGGAAAGACTTGAACACAAATCAGCGCCGTTGTTGCAAACTTAATGAGGTATTCTGAACTCACTAAGGCCAGCACTGACATTTTCTTTTTTTTTTTTTAGAAAAGGGAAGGTGAGAACGCCCGCATGCACACCGCCGTCCTTCCTGTTCAGTCGCACATCTGCCGCTTTTGTTTGTACGTTTACAGGCGTTCACAGGGCGTGGTAGTCAGGTGCAGCCAAATACTGCGTGCCTACACCCAGGATCATTATGATACTGGTTCTACCAAATACTGTAAACACTCGTTTACAATAAACTCAGTGTTGGGTTACTGCCTTCCAGATGTCATTTGAACATGATCCCACTTTCACTCAAAGTCATTGAGCACTTGTATTCATGACACAAGGGGATCATTCCCTCACTTTCACTCTGCAGCTAAGCAAATAGTCCATACATCCATTTTCTTAGCAGCTTATCCTCACTAGGGTCACGGGGAGCGCTGGAGCCTATCCCAGCTGTCAACGGGCAGGAGGCGGGTTACACCCTGAACTGGTTGCCACCCAATCCCAGGGCACATAGAGACAAACAACTGCACTCACAATCACACCTAGGGGCAATTCAGAGTGTCCAATTAATGTTGCATGTTTTTGGGATGTGGGAGGAAATCGGAGAGCCTGGAGAAAACCCACGCAGGCACGGGGAGAACATGCAAACTCCACACAGGCGGGTCTGGGATTGAACCCGGGACCTCAGAACTGTGAGGCCAACGCTTTCCAGGTGTGCCGCCAAGCAAATAGAACAGTTTTCAATTAACCATTTTTTTAAACTGTGGGAGAAGATGCAAGATTCAAACACAGAATCATCTTGCGAGCCTGAATCCGAACCACCGGATGCACCAAAGTTCACTCCCTATACCAATCATAAGTGTCTATCCAAGACATAATACTTGAGGTTACTTGGGGTCAAATTTGATAATGGAATTTATGTTTTACCCACATTTCTAGTTTTGATGAGAAACTCTAGTCAGCAACTTCAAGTCTTGGTTCAACGGTTCACTTAAAGAAACCACTGTTAGCATGCAGGCCAGCTTTTTAAAGACGTCTTGGGACCAAAACAAAAGTAGATGGCGCAGGATCCAGGTCAGTGCGTCCATTTCTTGGTGGGGAGCGTGCGTGCAGAGACACACACACAAACACGCACGCTCACGCACTCTTGTTGGGCCTCGTCACTATACTGAATGGAGCTTGGCCTCTCACTGCATTAGTGACCTGCATGAGCTCAATGTGACACTGACACTGAGTGCAGGGCCTTAGGGTAGGGGGGAGGACAAAGGCAATATGACCCCATATCCACGCACACACATGTGCCTAAAAGGCAAACAACGTGGCGGTATCAAACAACATCGTAAAGAATAGAAAGCCAACACGCCACAATGAGCCATCATCACAGGCTTTGGAGGGCAGTCCCTCGCATCACTTCCAGGTCAACAAGCGGGAGCGGAAAGTGCCGACGTGCTAGTCCAGCACAGAAGAGGAGACGAAATCCGCTTTCTCACAGACCGTTCCAACAAAATTGGGGATTTAGTGACAGTCGATCGAGCATTCATTCACCTGCTTCTCACGATGAACTCGGCAACAAATGCTTTCAATGTAACGGAGAAAGTGAGTGTTAAACTTGCTGGTCCGCAACTGCCTTACATGCATCTGCCGTCCCGGATCTGCTCGGACGACCGACGCGGGGAAATTCACAGGGCGGAACCTTTCCCACAGAACAGCGGCATCAGGAAAAAAAGCCATTTTTCGCACAGAACCCAGCCAAGTGGGACATTGTCTCGTTTTGGTGGAACAATTAAAATAGCAGCGATGGGAAGGCTGCAGCTATCGTATATTTTATAATTGATGATTTTATTGAGTATCCCAATCAATTAATCGTGTATGAATGTGCTTATTACATGTTTATTTCGTGACTGCGTGTTGAATAAATTGAAACGAAGTGCATCAGCGACTGTGCCTATTTCAAAACAATACCTTCTAACTAACTGTGGCAGGCTTTATCAAATTGGCTAACATCGACACCTTATGTTGGTCATTGTAGACGTGATGGTGTACTGTAATGGGTTAGTTCTGTTTTGCAGTAAATAATTTGCTCTTTGCTATCTTCTATTTTTCAGGTGAGAAATGAGTGCAAACTGTAGGGATTCTCCGTCTTTTATGCACTTGTTTCTCCCAGCTCATTGCCATAAAATCTATTTATACACTGAGTGGTATGCGAGTCTGCAGTGTGGAAAATGGTCAGTGCAAAGCTTCAACCTTCATTTTCTTTTTAAATGAAATTATTTGATTCATCATTTTCCCCAAACTTTACACCTCGGTCCCAGCTTCCACATGCCCATCATCCCACCTGCAGCGTCTTGGGGATTACCTGCCAAACTGGGAAATGTGTAGATCTACTTTAAACATAATGCAGAGCAAAACATACAAAGACACACGCATTTGTGGTGCTTTTACATGTAATAATAATGATCAGCGGAAAGAAAAATGCAAATTAAGCTTTGAAGAAAGTAGACGAATAACGTGCGTCCACACAAACACGTATTATAGTCACAAACAAGCGCATCAGCTGGCAAGTGGACGTGTTCGCTGTAAAGCGACACTCATTGAAGATAATGAGTGGACACGGCGGGACTGTCACGGCGACAGAGGGATGGACAAATATCGAGGAAGCAAGGAAGGAAGGAAGGAATGAGGGAAAGAGGGAGGGAAAAGCCCACAGTCATCAGGAGCAGACAAAAGAAAGGAAATGAACAAGGGAGCGCACCCCTCCATCCCTCCCCACTTCACCACTCGTCACATCAAGTCGTGTGCGCGCTAGCAAGACGACAACCCGCGCAACCGGACAGGCCGCATGGCAAACTGACGCGCGCGCACACGAGCGTGCGCAGCAACGTCCATGAGGCGTGTGTTGCGCAATATTTCTCTCACAACATGGTCAAAAGTTTGAAGTTGTTCCCGCCTTTTACAGCTCTCTCTTCCACACCAAAGTCATTCTATCTATCTATCTATCTATCTATCTATCTATCTATCTATCTATCTATCTCTATCTATCTATCTATCTATCTATCTATCTATCTATCTATCTATCTATCTATCTATCTATCTATAGCTCAGTGATTTCCAACCAGTGTGCAGTGGCACATTAATGTACCATAAGAGCTCTTCTGGTGTGCCGCAAGAAATTGTCAAATTTCACCTAATTGGTCAAAATATTATTTAATTAAAACAACTGATGTATATTTGTAAATTTAACTATTGGCCAAGGCATATAAAGACAGACAGAACAAATAAATGCTCTTCTATTTTATGGCAGAAAGTGTATAATTGACTTGCGTATCCACTTTTTTGTGACATTTTGGTTTGATGGTGCGCTGTGAGCTTTTTCAGATGCAAGATATGTCCCTTGGCCCAATAAAGGTTGGGAATCACTGGTCTGCCTGTCAATCAATCCGTCACACCAAGGCTAAATCTATCAAGCTATTATCCATCCATCCGAACGCTCTACCATATGTAATTGTCTACAAACAACTTAAACCTTTCCTATAATGAACATCGAGTAGAAATATTCCAGGGCATCAGTGCCATAGACTCTCACTTCTGTCAAGCACACTATCACTACGACACCCACACACCCACGCACACACACACACACACACACACACACACACACACACACACACACACACACACGCCACAAGCACTGCTTGATTGCATGTGAGTAGACGTGCACACGGTGTGCGAAGGGGGTGTGCATAAGCCTCGCATTTGCTTAGCAGTAGGAAAAAAGGAAGAAGACGAACATGAAAGGATAGAAATACGAGCCCAGGTTCCTCCCTCAAAACGACACATTTGGAATATTCACCATTCATATTCGTCCATCCATTCATTTTCTGCACCACTTGTCCTCACGAATACAGCCCTTTTTTTTCACATGTGTTGTTTTCATTTCAAGGCGTCCCTCTGCCGTGCACATGATGCCTTCATGGACTTGGTGATTTGTATTTACAGCAATTTCGTGTATTTATTGGGCATCCCCACAGTACAACCTATTGCAAGATATAACAAACGGAGGATTTATCGACGCATTATTGTTCTGTAAAGACGAGAAAATATCTTAAGGCATCGTCCTCCTTGTCAGCCTAAACAAGCTCACTTACTGTATTCGTAAGCGCTATAGGTGACGTAGCAGCAGGGGCAGAGTATCAAAGTGGGTCATTCACTAGACACACACGCACGCGTGTGTATGCACACTCAGATGTATACACACACGCCGCAAGGCTTGCCTCCCTAAATCCCCTCCCCCTTTACACACACGCACGCGCACACACACTTCTACACATTGACAGGGATAATCAGAGTGAATGAGATAATGGCTTATTTGCCTCTGTTCCACAGCGCTGGGCTTCAGTTAAGTCTAAAAACAAAGTACACACATTTGCGTTCACTTTCAGACACATGCACTTTCACGCAAACACACGCATGCTGGTTTCATCCAGCGCTATAAATCCTTCCACGGGTCACCTCGTTTGAAAGAGACCACTGCAAAGCCACCAGGAAGTGACATGTATTCAATATCAATACAGCAGATAGTGAAGTCAAAGTGTGCGAAAATAAACAACACACACATTTTACCCTAACAGGTACTTTACGTAACAGAGAATGTGCAATACCGTAAAACACGGCAAAAAGTAGGCTTTATTGACGCGAGACTGTTCAAATGTGACATTTGGCGACATTTTCTGGAGCATATGTATGGAATGGAGGAAGGACAGAGCACAAGAGGTAAATATGTCCAAAATCTTACACTATTGTGCCTTGAGATATGAGTTCAACTAACTTTGTGACCACGCTAACAACTCAAACCCCATCTCAAATCATCTTTCCCTTTTAAAATGAATGGAAATGCCAATAATCTGGTCCAGAATCTCTCTTTTTCTCTCAAAAAAAATCTGACCAGAAAAGCAGCACAATGATATTCTACTCTATTAAAAAAAAAAAAACATACAGTAATGAATTCAATAACATGTAAAGAATCAACCATTTTGCCACATTTTTTGTTCCAATTCAATGAACAGTATGCTGCTCCTATTCATGAGTGTGCCTTGGTCACCTAGAGGAAGTATAATGCATACATATAAATATACATCTTAACTCCTCTTTCCTCAATTAGCCTCATTAATTTTAGTCCTTCACAGAGGATAAAGCAAATAATTCTGAGCTTTGTTATCTATCTGTGCTGCTTCACTTTGTTTCCTGTTCTAAGATAACAAAGGATATGTGGTTGTTTTAACTGCAGCTCTAATTCTCTTTGTTATATGTTTAGTTTGACAAACTTCAACTGGGATCGGCAATTAACAGCCTGAAGCCTCTTTTTGAGGAATATTTACTAAAGTTATTTGCCAAACTGCTGCTCATTATGAAGTGGTTTAGTTTTGTGCCACCGTACAGTGGTTGTATCTCAAATTTGCGCTAGCAAGTTAAAGCAAAAAGTCAGGTAACTCCTACCAAGTTACCACTGTAATTCATTTTTTCCATGCCAAAACATCTTTTATCATCTTGGGCATAAATGAGCTTGCTACTACTACTTAGTAATATAAAGTCTCGCATATATTCTGTTCACAGCAAGTTTTTGCAACTTCTTCTGGAGTTTTTGTCCGGAATGAAGGCAGACATGAGGGCACGAGAGGTAAAAGTGGGTCCATAACGTACTTTCTTTTTTTTTTCTTACTCAAAATGCATCTTAATGCACTATCTTGAGCATAACTGAGCATTGTACTGGCGGTAAAACATGCAAAGTGCATCAGGGGGTTGTCAGTCAGTCTTGCTGGCGGTTAGTTGATATTGTACTCCGCATCTGTGTGTGTGTGTGCCACTTTTGAACATGAATGATTGATAAACGCTCGGCCCACTGAGCATGCACGTAAATAAATGAGTAGTGGCGCTCATGCCTTAAAATTGGGATTATCCCTCACACATACACACACGTGGGCTCATTTCACACACATTTATGGGTCGAAATCCTTCAGAAATCTGTTTAAAATGAAAATAAAAAGCATGCGGCGGTACCTCAGTGTGGCGGTTTCGCAGGACGGGAGAATACAGGCGGTAGTCCCGCACACATCAAATTGCCCACATGCTGCCTCCTTGCACACCCAGACCAGACTGAGAGCCGAGTGGAGAGAGAAAGAGAGGGGTGTGTGTGTCTCTGTGTGTTAGAGCCCGCCTATCCATGCACACTAGCACTCCTCCCTCAATTTGCAGTAGACTGCCAGCATGTGTGTATGTCTGTCCTCCCTTTAATTGAGGCTCATTTGCCTCAAGAGGAACACACATACACACATATGCACGCAAATGTTTTTTCATTTCAAGTTTTATTTTTTTTTTTTTGGGAGCCAAGACACATACACTATTTCACAATTTCATTGCTTACCCCCAAAATATTTTTTCAACAAGTACAGTGGCGTCTTGAGATAACAGTCTAATTCGTTCCGTGACTCGTAACTCAAAACAACTGTATCAACAAATCATCATCCATCCATCCCTTTTCTGAACCCCTTATTCTCACAAGGGTCGCACGGGAGTGCTGGAACCTATCCCAGCTATCATCAGGCGGGAGGCGGGGTATATCCTGAACTGGTTGCCAATTTGCCCATATTTTATTGATAGACAGACAGACAGACAGACAGACAGACAGACAGATAGATAGATAGATAGATAGATAGATAGATAGATAGATAGATAGATAGATAGATAGATAGATAGATAGATAGATAGATAGATAGATAGATAGATAGATAGATAGATAGATAGATAGATAGATAGATAGATAGATAGATAGATAGATAGATAATCAACCTTCTGCAACTCTTAATTGAAGTTTACTGTCAAACACAAAATAAAACAAAGACAGATTCATGTTATGTATTTGAAACAACCTCATAACTTTGCCTTCAGGTCACTTAGATTAATACGAAGAAATAATGGAAAACATTACAGATGGGCTAATGAGCAGCATCTGTTTCTCTGTGTTGTACCCCTTTAAGCATTGGATATTTGAACACAAACAGTGGCGCAACACATGTAGATAGCTAAAATAAACCTCCCAGGCATATTTCCGGACATCCTTTAAAAACCAACTTTCGGTAGACATTTATTATAAAATTCAGACAGTTAATAAAAGCCAGTTTAACTTGGAAAATCTACTGAATTTTGAGTCGTTATCGTGATTAGACCGATGAAAAAGTGTGAAAAACCCATGTCCGAAAAGACGTGAGAATTCTGGCATTTGAGTTTGAACCGACAATTGTAGCCTTAGTTTGGAGTCCTTCAAAAACAGACAAGATTTTCTCAAGATTTTGTCCAATGGGTACCAAATTTGAAGATTGTATCCTAGAAAGGATGAGTTTATTTTGTTTATTGTTTGGGTGGCAGTCAGGACTTTTCGAGGAAAAAAGTGAGATATTGGTTGTGAGAAGATGAAAAAGTGTCTGATACAAATAGAAATTAAGTAACAGGGTCCCGATCCTGTTCTCTAGTCAGACACTAAACATCTGCATTGAACATTTTGAGGGCAAAACACGGCGGCTGCAATTTGCAGGAAAAGACTGTCGCAATCCACAGCTGCACTGCACGTATGGTTGTACGTTCCCCTAACACGACCCTCTGTGGGGGTCCAGCTCAACAGGAAGTAGGCGATCGAGCGGGATGAAGCGGGGCTTAGAAGACTGGTTCCCACAGCACTAGCCAAACACGGCGTTATTGGCTTGTAATAGAATTATGCGAGGAGTGCCGTGGAAGCGATTTAGCAGATTAAAGGCAGTGATGGCATGTCGTGACAAGCTGTGGCACAAAAGGCACAGGTGGGGGATTGTTACGTAAAAGTAGACGCCAGGAAAACCTGATGACGTTTTTCTGTTACGTTTGTTTACGTTTTCCTGTCACACCTGAGACCAGCCAAGAGTGCGACTCACGTTGAGCCGTGCCGTCATTTCGTTACGTAATGCTGGATGACTGATTTAACTTTTGTGAATGAGTTCAATTTTAAATAACAATAATCTGAATAAAAGTGATCTGTGAAAAATATCAGACCACTCTGGGCCTATCTTGAAACTCTAGTTTGATTTTTAAGATAGCACTGCATTCAAGAAAAATCAATCAGAGACAGAAGGGATGGATGATGCACTCATGGGCATACCCAAGCAGCCTCACGCAGACCTGTACCCTCGGGCTTCAGGAGCTTGCCTGAAATGGTGTAATATCCACCCTGGGGTGGGAGGCTCAACCCTAGCTTGACAACAACTGGGCGTACCGTAAGACTAGCAAACAGAAGTCGAATGAAGAGATCCAAGTCACCTGAAAGGATCCAGAAGCGATGAGGAACTAGCAACATTTATTCGCAATTCCATTGCCTCTTTTTGACTATTTATTGTTTGTACATTTTAAAAATACATGTAACTTCAAATGATACCGTTTCATATTATCGTAACATATCATTAAAAATAAAGTCATGCAACCACCGTAGCAGCTGTGGCTAACATCGCCTTGTTTCCAGTGCTAACGCTATCTCAGTAATGATAGCACTGCTCTTTTGTTGAAGTGTAATATGTGTTCGCTGTTAAATATTTATCACGACTACAGATTTTCATAATCACATGGGATTGTGAATTCCCGTGTTTGAGAAGCGCACTTGCGCATGTTAGCGTAGATCTCGGATTTGGTCAAATGCTCGAGGTCGGGAAGAATTCGTGAAGTGAGGCAATCTTCAAATCTTGCAAGCAGTTTCAACACTGCAACCTCCCCCTTCAATTATAGGACATGCACTTTGTGCTCACGTACTCATGTGTGACTAAGCATGCCATTGACCTTAGGTTTTGTTTTATTTGAAGTTGTTTTGATAACTTGTAATGTGCAAGGTGACTTTGAACATTTTGAATTTGTGGGTGATTTATACTTACTGTGTTTATGAGTAATGGTCAAGGTGGCATTGCAGTCACTATATTCTACATTGTGTGTGCACATGAGCAATCGTGATGGGTCATAGGCAAAGTAAAAGGCATCAACAAAGGCAGAAAACTATCTCGTCGCCTGGTTTCTTCACCGTCTTTGCCAGATACACTTCTAATAAGCCGCCATGCGAGTGGACTGAATACATAATATGGGTATTTATATACTGCTGGACCAAGCAGGATACACATACGTGCTTGCATTCTCGTACGACAGTGGCTTGCCGAGTTCGCCTTTTGCCCGGGGTCAAGTCAGCTAATCCCTGTCTGGCCAATTTATATTTTCCATTAGCGTGGAACACCCCTATGCATTTTAATGTGGATGCAATACTACATCCACGACGCTGCTGCCAGGACGTCAAAGCGAAGAATGCAGGCGTCAGGTGTTGTATGACAAGAAAGATGCTTCATCAGGTAGAGTCTTGTATGAGACCTGAGGTGTCAGAAATTGAGGATGTTAGGGTACACTTTGAGGACAACAATCTGGGGGGGATTTAAGACCAAGGAAACAGATTGGAGAAAATGGACAGATGAAAATAAGTGTAGATGGACAGATATGAAGGTGGACAGATGCAGTATGTCCTGTAGATGGACTGATGTGAAGACAGACAGACAGACCAGAAGATGACCAGATGGATGGACGAAAGAATGTGAAAATGGACAAACAAGATAGACAGACAGAAAGATGGATAGATGTGAAGATGGACAGTCAAAAAGAGACAGATAAAGATGGACAGACAGGTAGAAGTGAAGTTGACAATGTAGCTCTAGATCGGTAACCTGTCTAGCCCATACTGTACGTAAACAGTCGCAGTCCTGTTATTGTAGACTTTGCTGAATAATCTTAGTATCAGGAGTGTTGTTCTTTTGGGTTAAGTACCGGAGTAACCCATGCCTACCCACACTGTATAGTTGCCACACCTTCTCCATCTATTTTCACAGTCATTCAACTTCAGTATTTACACAAAAATGGTACCCCCAAAAAAAAATAAAAAAATCACTCGTGCTTTGAAGTTTTCAACTAATGCGCTGGGGTCCAAAGCAATAACCTTTTGTTTTCAGCTAAAAGCGGCAGGTTAGCCAAGGCCACTGAGTCATTACACCAGATGACCCCCACGGAGCGATGGTCAATGAGCCAATTAAAGAAGATGAAACATTTACGAGCTCCAGCAGCTCAACGGGGCTCTTAATACTTCACCTGCCATTATGGCACACATTAAAAGTTGTTGATTTACAACAATGCTATGTTCCAAGAAATGAAATCATCTTGGGGGGTAAATCGGAACGACTCTGAGCGGGAGCAGTAGTTCCTAATCAAGTGAGTCGCCCTACTAGCAAGAAAACCAAAGCTAGTGGCAAACTGAACTCACTTTTTTCCGTCAAAACGGGAGAAACTCGTAAAAAACGTTGGAAATTGACAACAACCTGTAGGCAAAGTAGAGGACAAGTTTCAAAGACACATTTCAACTAAAAAGATCAAAAACCTTTTACTTGTTTTTGTAGCTCTTAGAACTAAAAAAAGTTCCAATCAGATCTACAAACCCCACTTTGAAGGTTCCTGTTAGTCCTCTCCTAGCACTGGTCTCCTTTAGGCCCTGATATATTATCCCAGATCTAATTTTAGACGACAGTTCCTTCCAGCAGTTCGAACAAAATTCCTGGTCCTGGGGCAAGGTCCCTGCTGGCAAAATGTGGTATCAGAGGCCGTGACTTAAAATTGAAAAATAAATAAATAAAAGCACCATATGTGATGTACCAGCTGCTCTTTTTGCAAACATTATGCTAACCTGCCAACACGCGCTTCTTAGCGCAAGGTCATACACGTTTGCAGCCTGCAGGTACTCATGAATATTCATGAGGAGCCGCTTAGCTCATTAAAAGGCCTTTGCTAACCAGGAATGCTGCAATCAGTCGAGCTACGTGAGCACGCAGACAAAAAAACTGAAAGACAAATTTCAATTAGGTGATCTTCGGATGTAGGTCTGAGCAAGCAATCTATTTTATCTATGTTATAAATGTTTTTAAAGCTCATTTTAGCGGAAGGATGTGGACCTAGGTGAAAAAAGTAGCAACTTTTTTAATTAAACAGACATCCTGAGCAAAATCATTTTCACATTGTTTAACCTTGCCAGATTTTATTTTAATATTTATTTTGTATATTGCCGAGCCCTAGTAGAACCATTAGAAAGTGGTGCATTGAAAATACAAGTAACCCGAGCTGTCTTTTGCCCAATTTTTTGCTTTGACATTGGAGTGAGCAACATTTTATGGTGGCAGCAACCTTTTATGGTGGCAGAGAATCAACTCACTTTACTACAAGTAGAAGTTTGGTAGATTGAAAATAATTCTTCAATAAACAGGCTTCAAGTTTTTCAATGCCACTCCCAGTTGAAGTTAACTGTCAAACTAAACATCAAACAAAGAGAATTTACACATTGTGTAGTAATCTATATTGTGGCGTTGGATCACTTTAAGCGACAGATATTTTTTTCGTTATTATGATATAGTACAATATCATAAAGTGCTATTTTTCTTAGATATTTTTATAATGGGGGTACTGGTGAGCACATCTGCCTCACAGTTCTGATGACCGGGTTTCAAATCCCGGCCCCGCCTGTGTGGAGTTTGCATGTTGTCCCTGTGCCTGCGTGGCTTTTCTCCGAGTATTCCAGTTTTCTACTGCATCCCAAAAGCATGCACGGTTGGTTGAGTGAAGACTCTAAATTGTCTGCAGGTGTGAATGACAGGGTGAGTGAGTTTGTTTATATGTGCCCTGCGATTGTCTGGCGTCCAGTTCAGGGTGTGCGCCGCTTCATGCCCGAAGGGAGCTGGGATAAGCTCCGGCACCCCCGCAACCCTTGTGAGGATAAGTGGAACAGAAAAAGGATGGATGAATTGGATGGATATTTTTCTCATTATTATTTTTTTATGTAGCGGGCATTAGAGTGACTGGAACAGATTAATGGCATTTCTTTTAAAGGAGATATATAATTGGGGGGCACGGTGGATCAGCTGGTAAAGTGTTAGCCTCATAGTTCTGAGGACCCGGGTTCGATCCTGTGTGGAGTTTGAATGTTCTCCCCGTGCCTGCATGGGTTTTCTCTGGGCACTCCGGTTTCCTCTCACATCACAAAAACATTAATAAGACACTCTAAATTGCCCCTAGGTGCGATTGTGAGTGCTACTGTTTTCTGTCTCCATGTGCCCTTCGATTGGCTGGCAACCAGTTCAGGGTGTACCCCGCCTTCTGCCCGCTGACAGCTGGGATAGGCTCCAGCAGTCCCCGCGACTCTTGTGAGGATAAGCGGCAAAGAAAATGGATGGATACATACCTGTGTTGAGTTACGAGCATGGTCATGGAACAAATTCATCTCGTCTAGAGTCTCAAGGCACCACTATATAAATCCTCATTAACAATATGTTAATAACCTTATCTGCCACCTGCACAAATGTTGATTTTTCACCCAGTTAAAAAAAAAGAAACTAAATAACGAACTAACTAAATAAAACTAAGTGCACCACCGTATGATCCAGCTGTGAGAAAAGACCACGACATGGGCTGAAACGGAATGCTGGCTTTCAGCCTCAACTTGCGTGCGGTTCTCCTCATCGCTCCACTTTCTGACACATTTGCTCTATAAAAGACATTTACGAGGAGTGTCAGCAAATTGCGTGTATGAGGGCAGTGTAGGAGCTTCGAAGAGCGACACAGATCAAAGCTGTATGGCGAGAGAGCTAATGCGTACGCACGCTGCAGCGTCCTGACCTCGTCACAAGAACGCTGCCTCGCTAACGCACATCAGTGCTCCACATATAAACCGAGCAGTCTGGCAGAGCTAATTAAAGACTTAACGCCAGAGGAACTGTTGCCACCCACGTTTATACAAGTATAAACCAATAACCCCCCCCAAAAAAAAAAAAAATAAAAACAGCTACTGTATGTCCTATAATTACACACAAATACACTTCATTGCAGGTGAAAAGAGAATTTCAGAGGCCATTGGTAAAAAACAGAATATGAAACACCAGAATTAATCGTGTCACTTACAGTATGACTGCCTCGAGCACAAACTATGAAGAACATGACACTTGCATTTGAAAAGTGTATTTCAAAGCACGTGATTAATAAGGGGAATGTGTAAAGTCAAATTTAAAATCTAAATTAATAAGGTCACGTGAATTAATGTCACTTACAGTATATGTCTGCATTGAGCCCAAACTGAGGAGGAACAAGATAGCATAATTCCCGGCCTACAGAGCGCACCATAAGCCTCACCCAGTACATTTTGTAAAGGAAATACCATTTGGTACATACATAAGCTGCATCTGTGTAAAAGCCGCAAGTGCCCACATTGAAACCCACATTGAAACACGGGGTATTTACAAAGAAAGACGGTACACAGAGTTTAACCCTAGCGTCGCCGCGCTAACGCTAGCGTCGCCGCGCTAACACTAGCGCAGCGCTAACAGGGCCTGTTCAAAAAAACCATACCAGTAAAAATCACCAAGACACGACAGTAACACGCTAGCGGAGCGCTAACAGGGCCAAACCGGTAAAAATCACTTCCTCGGCACATATATTCAACCGGTCTCATTTTTACCTTTGCCGCACGAGTGCCCCCTTGCGGCCGTTAGAAAAAAAATGCACAAACCGCAGGCTTGAAAGTATGTGAAAAAAGTGTCGGCCGGAAATTACGGTACCCAAAAAGGCTTTTAAAGAATATTAAAGATCGACAAATGACATTATACATCCAAATTCATTGCCACAAATGATTCGCGTCAATTATTTGTCAGCGCTGATTATTGTGGAGGAACACAGCAAAAAAAAAAAAAGACATGATCAGGATTTTGGGGGGCAATCACCGAGTTTAAAAAAAAAAAAAAGGATCACCAATGTGGTAACAGGATGGAACCATGAGTCTATTTAAATTGCCAGTTCATTTACTGTATATACTTGTGCACTTAATTGCTCAAAAATATATCTTTACAATACTGTAAATATTGTATGTTTTTCCATCTATTTATGCCAGTGAGGCATAGTGAGAGACAGAACAAATTAATGGTCTTCAGTGAGATGGCAGTAAATACAGGCTGTACTTTTTTGTGACATTTTTGTTTGTTGGTGTGCAAGTGATGATTTTTTTAATTGTAAGGTATGTGCCTTGGCTTCATAAAAGTTGGAAATCACACTTCAGCTCGGATCATCTATTCAACAGAACATAGCAAATTATTTTCACTTCATAACATAACTGTTTTAGTCCCGCAGCATTAGAGCATTTCTCAAAGCATGGCCACAATTTCTCATAAGCTTACGACACTTCGCTCATAGGATTCTAAACTTTTTTTTCACGTATAACTGTCTCTTGTCTTATTGCATTATAACTTTTTTTTCCATAAAATAATGCTTTTTTTGTCGCAGCGTAGCGTTACGATTTTTTTTCATAGAATTCTGCTTTGTTCCGGAGCATTACGACTTCGTTTCCTCATACTATTAGATCCCCACCCCCCATAGCATTCCGACATTTTTCTTTCAAAAGTGTTACCTTTATCCCCCCTCATAAAACTACAAACAAAAAAATGAAGAACATTACAACTATTTTCTCAAAGCACTACCTTTTTCTTCTCATGCCTTTTTCCTCACAACTTGTCATAACGCGATTGCTTCCTCTCACAATATTATGACTTTCCCCCTGTCGAACCACATTATTCATGTAAAATTGCTCTTTTAGTCTCGCAAAACCGTGACTATTTTTGTAATTAATATATATTTTATATTTGACTTGCATTTTCATTGGAATCATGACTATTGCAATGAGATTAGAACTTTTTTTCTCCACTGGGCTCCAGCACTCCCGCAAGCCTTGTGAGGATAAGCAGCTTGGAAAATAGAATGGAATTCTTTTAAGATTTGGGATTTTTTTTTTCTTTTCTTGGAACATTACCACCACAAAAGAGTATTTTATTGTCAAAATGACTATATATGTACAGGATAGGGAGTCATTTCAGCCACAATGGCGAGTAAGGAGTGCTGGGAAGCAGGAGAACACTTGACACCGGCGCGTCACATGTCACGGAAACACGCGACAGACTTCAATGGGAAAAAGTGGCCGACTGGAGAATCCCCCCGGACCCCCACCCCCACTCCGATGAGAAAGGAAAAAAAAAATACACCAAGAGATAAAAATAATAGACAAACACAACAAAGTGACTTCCTCTCTTCATTTTTCATGCTCACCACTTCCTCTTTTGCTAAATATTTGCTTTGGAAACATGGGAGCGAGCAGGAGGGTAGGGGGCGGGGGGATTTGGGGTAGAAGCATTTCCATAATGGAACTCCCTGGAGAGAAAAACCCCAGCTAGCTGATGCACATGAACAAAAGATGCTGGACAAGGAAGCACGTACAGTATATAGTTGAAATAACTTGTTCATACCAGGCGCTGTGTTGACACGCGGTGTGTAATATGGAGCAGAAAATGATTGGATTGCTGTCATCTTGCCAATGTTTTCCAATAACATTCTTATTATTTTAGTTTCGCAACAATATCACTTTTCAACTCTTGCTTGTTACACTGTGAGTTTCTTTCAAAGAATTAAAGCAGCGGGTCTCATTTTTGGGTTTGTCATGGTGAACATTCAGTGAAAAGTCACGCATGCTTGACAAATTTCCCCTCACTTGATCGATTCCCGGCGAGGGGTCCGACATCCGAAACATCCCCGGAATGCCCCGCTGCACCTGTTGTTATGGCGATAGCCACGCTAAGCATCCTGGAAATGGAAACAGCAATAGGTTGGGAGCAAAATGGAGGGCAGAGCGTCACGTGATGGGAAGATTCGTGGTCACATTGAAGAGCAGTCTCAGACTTCCACTTTCACATGAGACCCAGCTGAAGGTTCAGGGGTCAGGTCACAGGGTCTTTGTAATTAGTCTGCCGGCTGAGCACCACTTTTGACCTCTCACCCTTAATCTCTTCAGCCTCCAGAGTACGATCCAAATTAGTCCGACGGTCAATTATTAGGAACACGGAGTCATCTCGATCCTTTGTAGTTTCCTACATGCGAAACGTCTACAATGCCGGCGTCCATTTTGACCACAATTAGGAACTTTTGGATGAGCTCTGTTTGTTTGGAAGTAGAAAGAACTGCTCCAAATTTAGATCTGGGTAATTTATCAGAAGCGAAAGGTCCTGCTCACGGGTTAGAACACTTATAAGTACTACAATGGTAGACATTCCCATTGTATCAGCAGCAACGGTGATTCCAGGAATAAACAAAACAACAGGAACTGCTACTTAAAGGCAATTAAATTTTTAGTATGTTATTAATGAAAAAACAGCAGATGGCATGGACCCATGTGTTTTTTCACCACAAGACATGATTTCAACGTGTATGGCTTTTTGTAACTCCGCCGTGAAAATCCTCTCGAGGGATTTGTTTTCGAGAAGAAGCGGGAAGTAACGCACAGGGCAGTAGCGCACTCAAGCGGATTCGTTTTGTTTCTATTAGTTCTACCTGCGGGAAGGTAGCTCTTTGTTTCTTCGTGTGAGCCAAAATGCCGGGTCGTCGCATTGCTGGATATTGCTCGAACACTCGAGAGGATGGATTTACCCTTCGTAAGTTTCCAAGAGACCCGGTTCGTCGTGAAAAAATAGACTGCACGGGTGCAAAGGACGAGAGCTTTGTGGGTTCCAAATGACAGGTCGGTGTGTATACAGCTACTAAAAAAATAATATTTTGGGGGGGAGGACGTAATCCTTTCAGAACGTAACAAGAGCTCCGTGACCATAAGTCAGAGGGTGGCTCATCTACGGAGGTGGATCAGACGGGGAAGTGGTTTTCCCGCATGCGGTTCTGCCATGATCCACATATCATCTAAATATGGCACGAAACAATAGGGTAATATTGCCCCGGTCACTTCACTCGATTGTGAGATGTTCTCTTCTTTGAAAAGAGCTTCTCTGTGCCACAGTAGGTGGGCGGACGAGCCGCCACCGAAGCCGTGCCTCGCAGACGATCATACATACTGTTTGGGAGTCTGTTGTTAGTTAGAAGTGATCCGCATATCATCTACTATAAATATGGCTCGAAACGATAGGGTAATATTGCTCCGGACACTTCACTCGGTTGTGAGATGTTCTCTTCTTCAAAAAGAGCTTCCATGTCTGAAGGGGCGTGTCCCATAGTAGGGGCCACAACGTGTTTTCAAAGGCGAATCTCCAGGGTGACGTCACGGGCAGTAGATGCAGCCAATATGGCGACCACTTGGATTTCGAATGACACTTCCGCAACTTTGCGCATGGATGACGCGCTCTCTGCTCATATTTATTTTTTCGTATAGACATTGAAGTGAATAATGTTACATGCATTTTTCATTTCAATGTCTATTTTAGAATGTTTATAGGGATGACACTTGGTATTTAAGTACTACAACTGTACTACTAAAACTATTGGTGTTCTGAAGATACTGCCAGAATTGAGTTGAAGTGCAATGATGGTTCCCCCCCCCCCATTCAACAGGCTAACTCGACAGCCTCCCAGGCCCGCCGGGACAAGTCTCAGAATGCCACTGCTCCGGTTGTCGTCCAGACTTTCACAATAAAAGCATGTCACCGAGCCGCACATTCCTGAAACGAGAGGGCCCCTTTTCCAGACTTACGTAACTGCCATTACCACCTCCGTGTGTAAATGGGTGATGAATATCGGGTGAGAGTGTGACTTTTACCCTTTTCTCTCTAATATGGTGGAGCTCAGATAGGTAAATAATGGAATACTGTACTCTTTCTTTACATTCTATAAACACTTCTAGACCTCCTGAGCCCTTTCTCTTAAGAATCTATTTTTCATCACTTCCCCATGTAAAGCTTTTTTTCTAGCAGCTTTTACTGTCTGTCAGTCAGGTTGTGAAGCCACTTCATCTCAACTGTACTTGATGAGCATCACTGCAGGAGCCCAAAGTGCTCACATGGTGCTTAGCTCAAAGGAATACAAATTCGAGCCCTCGTGTTATTTTCGGTATTATCAAATTGCAAAAGAATATTGGACCCATGAAAAAAGATTGTAAAGGAGATGTACATCCTCGAGTGAGAAAACCCTCTTTTTTCACTCATGACATCGCTGTTTTTTTCTGGAAACATCCAGATTTGATTGTGATATTTTTTTTTTTATTTGCCGATGAGGCACGGTGGTACAGCTGTAGTGCATTTGCCTCACAGTTCTGAGAACCAGGGTTCAAATCCCGCCCTACCCCTGTGTGGAGCACTTTGTGTGGTTTTTCTCCAGGAACGCCAGTTCCCTCCCAAAAACATGCACTAAGCTTTTTGTCAAAACACGACTTCAATCTCTTAAAGTTTGGAGTTCTTTCCTCGAAACAATGCATCAACAATTTCTCCAAAACACAATTATGTCTGGACAACTAATATGAAAAGGAATGAAAAGCAATCACAATCATAGAAATGTGCGCATGTGAATTTGCAGGGTTCAGCTGTTCAACTGTATTAAGCACTATAAGATCCAATTCCAGCATCTACAACATGCAATCGTAAAATCTTATTCATATTTCAGACAGCTACACTCCCATCTGACAGCTCTGTGAGCGTGAGATGTTCATGAAACGTTTTCATGTGTGCGCAACACCCATCAATATTTCAGTCAATGATTGTCATCAATTTTTGTGTACACGTTTGTGTGTGTGTGTGTATGTGTGCTCATTGGTACTCACTGCGTCTCTCTTACAAAGCAAACGGCTTCATGCATTTGGATTTTGGGGAAAAAAATGTAGAGATTCCCCAAGATGTGAAGCATGAGTTGGCCGCTGAGAATGTCGACACCACTACCACCTAGTGGAAAGTACAGTGTAGTACAACACACCCAATATTAAGATATAAAACGAGAAACAACCCAAACAAACAATACAGTGTAGAGAAATGTACGGTATTTAAAATTCATGTACCAGGTGTGTCATTATTAATGCTGTATATAAATATCGAAGTAATTATAATAATTACCAGTCTTGCTACGCTACTGCTAATGCCAAAAATCAATGCTAGCCAAAAACCCGAAAACTCTTGAGGCTCAAGAACCTGAATTTGAGGGTTGTGGCTTCAAAGCTAAATTTGAAACACTAAACCTTGTTCAGAAGTCAACCGAGGTTTCTGTAGTGGAACCACAAACTCTTTTCACGTCGCTAATTATCGTCCGGGTAGACAATAATTACGTGGGTGTTGGCCACTCTACCTGCTCTCAAACAGGTTTTTGTTTTGTGGGGAGCTCAGCACATAATTAATGGGCTCGTCCACGGTACGTTGTGAAGCGCAAAATCCTACTTTAAAAGCCGAACAATTGCGATTTGAACCACTAATTTCAAAATTTGAAAATGACTGCTGCTGTGTCAACGCTATCAGCATTGTGAACTACTAAGATAGTAATCGAGTACTGTACTTTAGAGTGCTTCGTCCATGGAAGAAGTGGGACACGTTTTTTTAAAATTAATATGACATCCTACTTTTGAAACTTCAAGCATTTTCATTTCAATTGAGGGTACTTTTTGTGTGGTTAAAAAAAAATAATAATAAATAAAACTCAAAGTTCTGGTTTAGATGGTTGTAAACTGTTTAATAAGGGGTTTCATCCTTACCAGAATTGGGCATTTGCGGTTTAGCAACGAACCCAAGCTAACTAGCAAGTACTTCGAGTTATGATTCTTTAACTCTCTTCTGGGAGGGGAATTACACACTATAAGCAAACCAGTTTACTTCTAGTTTTCAATAAAACACATTTATTAATATTGAGCAGTCTGTTGTGTCAGAGTAACTAATGCTCGTGTCAAAGCTGAACCACGTGGCTAACTCAGTATTATTGTCATAAAATGGTATCAGGAAGCATACAGTAACATCTACTGTTAATGGTGCGTGTACAACAAAAAGTAGCCTCACGATTATTTAAACCCAAACATTGAGCATGAGGATGAACTCTTTATTTAATTTTTCTATGCAGTCAGTTCCAACGAGTACACAACATCTTTTTGGGGTCCCAGCAGACAGACAAGTGCTTTAAGAACAGCATAAATGCTGGCTCACAAAATGGTCAAAAAAAACAAAACAAAACACCAAGTAGCCAAGTCGGTCTTGGGTGCTTTAAGCTTCCGTTTTCCAACAGTGGTGTTTTTACTGGGTGATGCCAATGACACCGCAAGCCAGTCGCCCGCCAGCATTTCCAGTCTTTAAGCTCTCTTCGTTGCCGCCTCTGCCCAGATCATCGGCCTTCTCGTGGATCTGAAACGCAGGACTTTTAAATAAGTCATTCTTGTCAAGTCTATGGAAGACCAACCGTAAGATTACTTACCACCATGGTTCTGCCAATGATGGAGTACTGGCCGGTGAGGGAGATTGCGCTGTCTATGATGTTGATTTGGGCTACGTTATCGGCACCTGCGGTCACGTTGCCCAGGTCGCCGACGTGCCTGTCCAAGCATTTTAAAAGACAAAACTCACTACAGCATTGACATGAAAGACAATTGACCCCTCCGTGGATATTGCGCAATCCGCGTCACTGACCAATCAGAGGCCAGAGATCGGCATAAACCAAAGCCCGTTTTTGCTCCCGCCATTTTCTCAGACAACATCGCATGGTTCAGTATAAGTTTAGTTAGCGTTTTATCACGTATTTGGGTTATTTAACAAAAAATATGGTTAAGAGGTGTAGTCACGGACTTTGTAATAGTGACGACAGGTATCCTGAAAGGCTCGTTGGTGGAGTTCGATTCGTACCCTTTCCAAAACCGAAGACCCAGTACGAAAAATGCCTTCGATGGGTCAAACTTTGTGGAAGACCGCATCATCAACTAAATCCATCTAATATCAACCGGAACACGTTTGCACGAAGGTATGCCCTATATTCGATTTTCAATACGTCTCGTATAAATGAATTCGAAGTTCTTCGCTAGCATAACATTGCTACGTGTGAACGATTGACACACTTATTCTTTGTTGAGCGATATTTAGCGATGATCGGACTGCACAAACGTATTAATTTCTTGCTGGCTCGCGGCCAGAAGCTTAACCAGACGGTGTTTGCACGAAGATATGCCCTAAATTAGATTTTCAATACACGTCTCGTATAAATTAATTTGAAGTTCTTCGCTAGCATAACACTGCTGCGTGTGAATGATTGACACACTTATTCTTTGTTGAGCGATATTTAGCTATGATCGGACTGCACAAACTTATTGATTTCTTGCTGGCTTGCGGCCAGAAGCTAAACCAGACTGTGTTTGCACGAAGATATGCCCTAAATTTGATTTTTAATACACGTCTCGTATAAATGAATGAGACGTTCTCCGCTAGCATAACACCGCTACGTGTGAACGATTGAATGAAATCAGAAGCATGGCGTCTCTCTCAGTTAAGAATGTATTGTATTTAGAATCTATAATATATCGCTGATTTGAATGAAATCAGAAGCATGGAGTCTCTCTCAGTTAAGAATGTATTGTACTTGCCATTTTTACTGTTTGTCTTAAGTCAGCGCACGTGGCGTGACGTCACTTCAGGAGGCGTGGTTAAGTGCCCTGTACGGAGGGGTCAATTGGCGATAACAAATATTCCATACCTCCGGGAGTGCTATGCAGCAAAATAAAAAAGTCCATAATTTCCAGCCTATAAACCGCAACTTTCCCCCACCCCCACATGCTTGCAACCCTGCGGTTTATGCGGGGATGCAGCTAATTTGTGCATTTTTTTTTGTTTTTTTTTAACAGCCGCGAGGGGGCACTCGAGCAGAAAAACGTAAGTGAGACCTGTGGAATATATGTGCTGAGGAAGTGACTTTTACCCGTCCTGCCCTGTCAGCGATGCGCTAGCGTGTTACTGATTTTTACCGGTATGTTTTTTTTTTTCTTAAACCGGCCCTATGAGCGCAGCGCTAGCGGTAGCTTTAAACTCTCTGTGTACAGTCTTTGTAAATATCTCGTGTTTCAATGTGGGCACTTGCGGCTTTTACACAGCTACGGCGTATGTATGTACCAAATGTTATTTCCTTTACAAATGTACTAGGTGAAGCTTATAACCAGGTGCTCTCTGTAGGCCGGGAATTACGGTAAATAGGAAGATTGTTAAGAGTAGAATTCTTCCAGATCCAACTACTGTATTTTCCGCACTTTAAGGCGCACTGCATATGACTGGCCTCTTTTAAAACATTTTTCATATGTAAGGCGCATAGAATAGACGCTACAGTAGAGGCTGGGGTTACGTTATGCATCCATTAGATGGGCTGCGCTAAAGGGTCAAAGATAATCCATATATAATGTGCACTGTCATCTTTTGGAAAAATTAAAGGCTTTTAGGTGCGCCTTATAGTGTGCCTAAATGGGCTGACATCAAATATAAACAGCCAAAAACAGCTTGGATTGGACAGAAACTTGGATTTTCCTATGAACAGTATAAAGTACAGATATGTACTCAATATTAGGGAGTAAAAGATTAAGAAGAAAAAAATGCTCAAGAACAGATAACAGAAAAAAATCTTTAAAGTAGAGTAATATTTGTAGTAAATTCCCACCACTATGAACAATACATACCTAACTGCATCCTTCGGACCGGCGTGAGTTTTGTTGAACGGGTTGAAGTGAGGTCCTGCACTGATACACCCTAGCGAAGAAAAACGAGTAAGTAGCCTCACGTGACATTTCATATTCAGACAACACGCAATTGTCTATTCTGACCAACCGTTAGTGTTGTCGCCAAAGGTGTGGACGTGGAAGCCATGCTCGCCTGGCGTGAGGCCTTTGATTTCGCCTGTCAGCTTCACTGGGCTGGAGTCGCTCTGACGGCAGAGGACAGCAGACATTGGGAGCAATCAGCCAGGTGTGTTTAAATAAAACAAAACAAAAACAACAACAAAAAAAAGTTTTCATCCTAGTATTTGTTATTAGTTGCAAAGTGACCGTACAGGACAGGAAAGGGCCTGGTGACCCCCCCCCCCTTGTTTGGAGGAAAATTCGCTGGCTTCATTTTTGCTGATGACAGGATTATTATTATTTTATTTATTTATTTAAGAGAGAAGGCACCAATTACTGTAGTCGTTTCAGGACTTGGCTCAATCCCCCGCAGATAGATAAGGTTCATTGTGCTTGATGAAAGCAGAAGGATTGCAAACAGGAGCAAAACCGAAAGTTCAGACGTTATAAAGAATCCATCGACACAGGGATTGACCCTATCGCCATTCACTGAATGCAACTTGTCAACAGGACCGTTTGATAAGATGCGGCCGTGACTCGGCACTTTCACTCCGAGGGGCACACCTCGAAAACTACAAGACACATTTTAAAGCAAGAAATGTGGGCATTTACGCAAGACGAACATCGCATTTTTAAGCGTAAACATGACTAAAATGTCAGAGTTACGCAACAGGTGTGTAGATGCCTGTCAATCATCAACCGTTCAGCGTGCAAAGGTTATGATGCGATTGACTGGTTTTGATTAACTATTCATTACTAAACAAACTACACACACACTGGAATAATAACCATCCATCGAGATTAACGCGTTCGGCTGAAGGAAGCCGTGCATGTTAGGAAACGACGTACTTTCACGACGCTCGAACGACGAGTTTTGAATGAATGCGCAGTGGCTTTAAGAAGCATCTTTAACTACATTTGAGTGAATGTGTTCGCCATGTAAATAACGAGCAAAAAATATTGCTGGGGCAACAAAGTGAAGCTAAAATGGAGAACTTGGATAGCTTGCTAGCACAAGAGACGTGCCTTATAAAACACGACAAAATGTTTTTTTTTCCCCCAGCATAAAAGTGACACACTTTACCTCCTGTTCGAAGTAGACTGTCCCGGTGGTTTCGCCGGCTCCTTTCAGCACACAAACAGCTTTAAGCACCATTTTGTTCGCAGTAGTTTGAAGCGTAGCCATCCCCCGGATTAAAGCTATTGAAAGTGGACGAGAGAGGGAGAAGACAACCTAGTTTTCTACCGCTACGCTCTCATTGGGCGGGCGCTCGAGGCGGTCAATCAGAGGGAGTCCGCCGCCAAACCGCGATGTCTGATTGGTCGATTTGTGCATATGTAAGCGCAACCAGAAACCGGTGACGTAGTCTCAATAATCAAGTGATTCGTTCCCCATTGGCGGAAAACATACACGTGATGTGCTGTTTGTTTGGATGATCGTTGTTTGGGAAAAAAATATTCCAACAATATCAAAATCAAGGTTACGAATGTCTGTGTAGCAAATAGATTCATACGCCTCTAATTCTTAGAGGAAAAACTGCGCAGCAAAACTATATTAGTTAAATGGTAAATATGAGGCCAAATTCTGCTTTATTTTTATTCATAATCTAATTTTATTAGTAGCTTTTGTACCCACATTGATTTACATTCGTTCAATAGATTAAAAACTTAAAAAAATAAAACATATACAATTAGGTGACAGAAGTCAAATACTTTCTAAACGGCATTTTTTTCACTTTGTCTAGTTTTAAACTATTTGTATTACATAATTCAAATGTAAATGTAGTTGTTAATTTTAATTTGTAACTTGCAATAACTCTATTATTTTAAAATTATTCTAGTATTCTTTTTATACACATTTTAAAATGTGGTCTCTGAACAATGTCTGAAAGTAGAAAATGTTTTGCTTCTATAGTTATAAATAAAAGTAGCTTGATTTCTATTTGTATCCGTCATCACTGTATAACTTCTGCACTGTATAGTCTTGCATTACTTTTTTGGACAGTTTTTTAAAGAGATTACAACCATCATATAAAAATGCACAATTTGGTAGAAAAATAGTTTATTAAAAACATTTTTTGTGGCTGAAATGTTGAACATTTTACATCCATGTCATTTTTTTCATTTTGTTTTGTTTTTTGTACTGTTAACAAAAACCTTCACACAGCCTAACAGCTTAAAGCAAAAGTTGCGATTCTATCCGGGTCCTTCATAAGATGTGCTCTTGGGTGAAATGAGTTTCACATCATGATAACTGCGCTAGTGACAGTGAAAAGCATATTTACAGTGGAGAGCCCGAGCTGTCGCTTGACTCTGTTTTCCTTCAGGATTTGAAAGATTCAAGTCGGGGGGAATCGCAAATGTTACAGTAGTTGGGGGGTGCGACGAAAAAAAAAAAACAGCTACTTTGAAATAAATTGAAAATTATAGATAGTTCAGATTGCTTTAGCCATTGTTGGGCTATCCGATTAAGCTAATTAATTATGTACTATTAAAATGGACAACTCAGAGGAAAAGCTTGCATAAATTCTGTCCATTCACAAAAATGTACTCTCAACCTCAAATCAAATTCAAGCATGAATTTCTGAAAAGTTACATTTTGCATGTGATATTTTAACCCTCCTGAGCACTATTTTTAGAGCATCAAGACAGTTTAACCTAAGCATTGTTTTCCATTATATATATATGAATAAATCTAGACTTTTACACTTTAAAATGTAAAAGTGAAGAAAACAAACAAAAAAAAAAAGTTTAAAATCTGAAATGTTCCTGGGTATGCAAATCATGCAGGAAAATTTTACAAACTGATTGAACACTTCTCAAATGTGAATGTTTAACTAGGTTGAAATTAGTGTCACTGCCGGAGGGGAAAAGAAGGAAAGACAAATGAAAAACTTTTTTTAAAAAATCCCCAAATCTTGATTTACATTTTTTCAAGATTCTAAACTTTAAAATGGGTAATTCTAACAGCAGCATAAAAGCCAACCAGATTCAATTTATACTCAAAACGTCATTAAAATGAGAGCCAGAGAGAGCGAGGCAAATACTGTGTAGGCCTACACGCATCGATGAGTATGCAGTGGACGCAAACCATGAAGTCCAGTGGTGTGAAATAAGGTGTATAGTTCTCCTCCTCTAGCAGAAAAAAAGAACAGGATAAGTTATTTTATGCTATTTTGAACAATTAAATGTTTTTTTTCCCCCCCTATATTTTTCACAGGCTCAATTGCAGGAGGGCTGAAAGGTAAACCAATGAGATAGGTGCTCCAAATGTATGCCAATTTGTAAATGGAGTGAACTTATACAGCACTTTATCCACACCATCAGGCACTCTCATTCTCCCATTCAGATACCAAAACATAGCTGCTGCCGTGAAAGACGCTGTCGGACCCAATCCGTGAAATTTAAGATTTTCTGTCTTGCCCAAGAACAATTTGACAACGGACAGTCTGAGCTGGGGCTCGGGGCGACGGGGGTAAGGCCTGGGGGGAGCAGATGACTGACTGACGGATAAAAAAAACAAAAATGTCATTCATGACGGAGTGGTTGCAAAATTATGAAGTTATTTAAAAAAAAAAATCTAAAAACATGATTAAATAGATAAAAAATATGAAAGTGATGCATTCACACAATGTACAGGAAGGGGAATTATGCAACACGTTCACTTGGCGCACAAGTCAGTTTGGGTCGACGCAGCAAGGGGGAGACATTGTGCACACTACGACACAGCTTCCTGTTTGGCTTCTACGGGTTGCGGCGGCCCTCCGGGAGACTCGGCAGAGGGAGGGGCCGACTCGGCAGTCTTTTGGGGCGCTTCGGCGCTGCCCTCAGAGGTGCGAAGCTTGTCCATGTTCTCGAGCTCGGTCAAGCGATCGTTGCGGTCCCAACGGGTGGTCCTCTCCCGCCGCTTGGGCCGCTCTCCTTCTTTCCCTTTTTCCTGGGCCTCCCTGCTGCCATTTTCCCACTCACCCCTGTCCCGCCTGTCTCTGTCCCATCCGCTCCCATCCACTCTGTCCCTCGCATCTGAGCGATCACCGCCAAACGGGCGCCTCACCGCGCTGCTGAATCCTCGCTCTCTCTCCGGCTCCCGGTCGCGCTCCCTGAATCCTGGGCGTTCACCCCGGAAAGGGCGTCCCTCCTCGTCCTCAACTGCACGTGGGGCGCCGGGTCTGATAAAAGGAGGCATGGGAGGACCTTGAGGAGATGGCCCATGGGGTGGGAAGGGCGGTCTCATGCTGTGGGGCATCGCAAAGGTTCCTTTGGGTGGAGGGGCGTCGTGGTGCATCAGGGGTGGAGGATGGGGCCCCCTGGGCACCATCGGAGGCGGGACGGGCGGCGGTGGGAAACGCTGTGCGTGCAGCAGCGGAGGGCCCGGGAGGCGCTGCATCGGCATCAAACCGGGCCGGGTTCCCATCAGACCACCCGTTGGGGCCTGGATGCTGCCACCTGGGGGGATGCCCACCTGGTTACCTGCAGAGAACATGAAATGAAATGTTAAGCATATGCTACCAGGGTTGCAAAATTTCAGGAATTCTCCAGGTTAAGTTAAATAATTAGATTATTCTAAAACTTACACACAATGTCACAGATTCTGTCTGTATGTATTTAAATGTAGACATTTAAATTACGTCTATGGCATGTTTGCTTTTAGCACCCACAGACAAACAAGCCTAATGTCCCTGAGTTATTTGAATACCCTTGGCTCTTTGCCATGTTTTTCTTTATTTTGTTTATTTGTGCACTTTGCATGCTTACCACTGCACAAGCAAACCTTCCTGTTTACATTTTGTGACTACTAATCATAACAATAATAATAACAATGGCATCATATTGTCTGGTGTGACGCATTTGGGTACTCTTGGGATTTTTACGATGTAAATTCCACCAAGGTTTGCAAACCCAGGATCAGGGAATGGAAACGACAAAAGCAACCAAAGTGGTGAACATAAAAAAAGATGCCAAGAGAGGAAAGAGCAACTAACACATAGCTCCCATCTGGTTGTTGAAGAAGTTTGGAGCGTCCGGGAGCTCATCATGTTTCCTGGGGACCAAAGGCATGTCTTCACCTTTGGAGGGCGGCGGCATGGAGAGAGGCATGGCACCTGGTGGGGGGAAACCTAAGGGACAAAAGGAAGCGTTATTAGCTCACCATTTTGGTCTAAAGCAGCCATTTTAAGTGCATCACTGGCAAGTTTCTCCAAGTATAAACCTGCAGGTTGAAAAAACGTGAAAAGCCTGCGAGCGCCGGTACATGTGGTCACACGCATGTGCTGCTCGGTATGTAATGCTACATAAAATTTCCAGGTGCCCTTCAAGAGATGAACATCTCAAGAGATATTGTGTCTGATTTCTCACAAAATTTGAACCACATATATTCGACAAATGGAGGACGCTAAAGTACTAATTATCGCTTATTATATTATATATTATAACTACAGTACTAATTATTTTTGGTTTTCTCATTGTGTGCGCTGCCCAGTAAATGGTGGTAAAATTTAATGAGCTGCCATACATTACAAAACTAGTAAGTCCTCAAGGCCAGAGTTTGACCATTTTTGATATGTGAAAAAAATTCAGTTCTCTGCCTCCATCTTGTGCCTGTAATTCAGTGCTTCTCAAAAAGCAAGGCAAGCCCTCTTGCCAGAGAGGGGCAGAGGTGTCATCAAAAAATATATTAAGAAGCACTTCTCTTATTTGATACAAGAAAGCACCGTGACTGATGATAAACAACCAACCAGAGACAGAAGGAGTGACTTACAAGTTATCAAATGTCGCGCACTTGTTGACACAATCAACACGGCACTCCCAGTATTAAGGACTTAGTGCCGCAAAGCTAGCTGGGAGGATGTTAATGGCATTAAAAAAGTGTTGTTTGTTTTGTGTCAATTATTTCTCGAGTCATTCTTTTGTTTTATTATATGCTAGTAATGCTACTCTGTTTGCTGCGGTGTGATAATTTTAGTTTCTAAGTGAGAACGTGACTGTGTATAACATTGTCAGGAATGACCTGCATACACATGCAGCATGTGGGGGAATGTAACCTTCTTCTGATTACAGATGTAAAATCCAATTGTTCCTCACTGCCTCGTGAGCTCCATCATATGGTCACTTACATACAATAAAACGCGTGCTAGCGTGCATTCTAACAGTGTAACCAGCGTGTGTAAGTGTTCTGTACTTTGTTGGAGAAGTCACACAATACTTGCAAATGTTGAAACAGTGTGCACATAAAGTGCACCGCATTGTAAGGCACCATGTTTACTGTGGCGCCTCGTCTATTTATAAAAAGAATTGAAGACCTCTACGACCGTGAAAATACGGTATATAATCTGAAGAGCAAAATATGTTAATATGCAGGGCCGCGAATGGTGAACAGCGAATGGGCAAAGGCAACACTATCAGCTGATACCTGGAGGCATCTGCATGGGGTTGAAGCCCGGTCTAATGAATGGTGGTGGGGGCATGCCCGGCGGGAAGGCGGGAGGCGGCATGCCCATAGGAGTGGGGAAACCAGGTGGTGGCACAGAACCCATGCCGAGCATCGGAGGAAGCTGGGGAAAACCACCGCTATTATAGAACACTTCAAGAGATTTGTATAGAACTCATTAGATGGATAGAGAACCTGTGGAGGAGGAAGTGGAGCCAACCCATGGGGCTCCTCAAGCTGCTGTGAATCGTCTCCACCGTTGTGGGTGAGCTCCTCTGGGTTCTCCAGAGCTTTCTTTATAGTGCTCCACTCTGTAAGTGACGCACAACAAGTGAGACCAATTGACATGCATGTTAAAAACAAAGCAGAGCAGAGATGTGTAATGTTTGTGTGCTACCTGGCGCTAAAGTGTCCAAATCCAGCATTCCTCCTTCCTTGAGTTCCTCCAGCTGCTCCTCCCTGACTTTGGACCAGGGAACATAGGTGACACCAAGCTCCACGTTCCAGAACTGCTTTAAATCGGCCTTGATGCCTTTGTTCAGAGCCCATGCTATCTGTAGCCAGAAAAAAAAACAGCGTTCATGACACTTCAAATTATTTATGTTTATGTTCCAAATGCCTCCAACTGGACAGAAAAGTGACTGAAAAAAAACAAAAACATACTAAATCCGCATTGGGTGTCAAACTATTTTTTTCTCACGGGCCACATTGTAGTTAGAGGTTCCCTCAGAAGGCCCTTATGACTGTGAAACAATGAAAAATTTTCACCTCATCATATTTACACATGAAATTTATGAACTAGTTTGGGAATCAGAAATCAAGGGTAATGGATTTTTCAACTATTGATGATGTTTGGTAACACACAAATCCTAGCAATATCTCACCGTTATCATGTATGATAAGCCAATTTGAAATTTTGGTACAGATTTGAACAAAAAAACATAAGTTGATGCACATGATATGCCTTTGAGGGCCACATAAAATATTGCAGCGGGCCAGATCTGGCCCCCGGGCCTCGAGTTTGACACCTGTAATCTAAAGATTCCAGACAATTTTAGCACTTGGCACTTCCTGGTACTAAAAGGGGCCAATCAATGCTACTGACCCCACCCTACATGTGACTGGACCGTATAGCCTTAGAAACCACACCGCAAAAGTTACCTCCAGAACTGCTCTAACTGAATTGGTTCCTAGATCCGGGGTCCTGCAACTGACGTGCACGAAGAGACAAGCGGCGTTTCCTCGTGGCCAGGATATCGCAATAGTTTGCCGCGGCATTCAAGTGTCACTTTAGCCACTGTCAATGCTTGGGTGAAGCTGTAGTGATAACGTTTCATACCTTGATGGCTTTTTGGTTGACTTTGTAGGAGCCTCGACTGAGCTTCTGCAGGGCCCTGAAGGCATCCTGTCGGTGGATCATGACGATGTAGGCACAGCCTCGCGGAGGAATCATCTACAGATAACACACAAGCTTGAGGTTTCCACCATTCACAAAACCTTCAAAGCAGGTACACATCTCTTTTGTCTGCTTACGTTGATTGAGTCGATCTGTCCAAACTCCTCCAGCAAACAGGCCACATCTTGCTGCTGAGTCCTCTTGTCCAGTTGGCCCACCCACAGAGTTGTACTGCAGACTGAAAAGCAGACGATTAAAATCAGTTACTACAAAAACGGAGGCATTCGCACAAACGGACTGACACTTACTGCTCAGAGTCTCATTTTTGGGAGGCGGGAGACCTTTTTGCCGCCGCTCCCGTTCACGTTCCCTGTCACGGCGTTCCTGCGAGCGAGAGCGCGGGGAATGGTGGCGTCGGTCCCGGGAGCGCGACCGAGAACGCCGGTGACGGGAACGGCGCGTGCGGGAATTGGAGCGCGATCGCCTCCTTTTCGGGGACCTGGATGGTTACATTATATAAAAATGGTTTACCGCGACAGTCTCTTGATCCTACACAAGCTTATTCACATCCAATCCCGTCGATCAATACAAAACAATATGGTGTTGGAAAATTAGCAGTTGTTTTTCACATGATCAGTAGTGATAAAACTCAATTACCCAACTCTCCCACTGGCTAACCCACATTTGAATCTCGAGCTGCGGTTGGGGCTTTATTTTCCAGAATCTTCCGTTCGCGTACCCATTGTCAATCAACATAAACTAGTGTTAGGGACTATTTTCCATGATACTCTACCAACATACATAAAATTGCATCTGAACGGTTGATTAGGAATCAATTTCCAACTAGCTGTCACTGTTTTATCCACATTTTATCACATCTATGCTCGTGGTTGGAGTGCACTAATTTACTTCTAAACCTCATATCCCATGATCCTCCACAAGCTTACTTGGAGCCTGATCGTGACGTTTGACCGTGTCTGCCATCTTTCATGGAGGACCGATCTGCTTCAACTGTTGCATCCTAAAAATGTCACCAGGAAGAGATGGATGGAGTTAGTTGCTAACTTTTAAAGGCTTGACATAAGCACAGAAGGCTGGTGCTCATCCTCCACGTTACCTGCTGTTGCTGGGCCGAGTGAGGAAGTGGAGGAGGATAAACCCCCGGGAAGCCAGGAGGTCCCACGGAACCAGTGAAGGGCTGGCCCGGTAGAACGTGCCCCATCTGAGGCATCATTCCTGTGAATCCTTGTCCGGGCATCAGCCCATAGGACGGAAGCTGGCCGTTAGGAGGGAGAGGACCCTAAGGGCAACAAATAACATTGATTGATTGCAATGACACTTTCCTTGCTGTCTAAATGGGCTGCTGTAGAAATGAAAAACAACTATATATAGGAGGAGAGGGCAGTTATTTGCGCAACCATTTTGAAACGATTTCAACATCTATAAGTAAACAGCAGAGGGTGCTATTAAATCAAGGGAGTTTGCTGCTGCAGAAAACAGGAAAGTATTTGTTGAGGGGGTGGGAGGTGGAATTTTGTCAACAGGAGGGGTGTTGGTGGGGATTTCCATTTAAAAGGTATTCGTCAACGGGGGCTGGGGTTTACTAGAAATGGCAGCCCAGCATGCAGTGACGGTAAAACTTTTAAGGCCACAGAGTCTCTCAAGGAGTAGATTCCAGGGATCCCTATTAAAGGGCTGCTGTAGGAAAGTAAGAAATCGGAACCCGTCAAGCATGTACACTGGACAGCAATTATTATGACTCCATTATTTCAGGATCAGTTACTTTCCTGTCTTAACAAGCGGCTGTAGAAACCAAATCTTAGAATCACCTGCAGCGAGAAGTCCTGAGTCATGCTCATCACAGGCGGCTGCAAGGCGTGAGGCGGCTGCATACTGTCACTATGACAACGACGACATCATCGTCATTAGGTTCGCTTTTTGTTTGACTAAATTTACACCAAGATAAAAATGCTTCTGAGTATGTAATCTAATCAATCGAGGACTTACGAGGGCTGCGAGACGTCGTCCTTGGTCTCGTCTGCGGCTTCAGGTTCATCGTCGTAGTCAAAACGATCCAATAATGTCTGGGACACAGGTAGCTTTTTTTCAACACATTATACAGTACAGTAATAGTAATAAAACACGAACAATACACATAATAAACACACACACACAAGCATGTGAAGCACAACACCTTGTCAAATGCAGTCTTCTGTTGGCCGGCCTGAGGAGGATGCGTGAGGGCGTTGCTGAAAACGGGAGGGACGCTTGAGGTGTCCAATTGGGGGGCAGGTGGCGCCTGAGGGGTGGGTTCTACTTGGACAGGCTGCTGCTGGAAGTTCTGAAGCATCTGCTGGAGCTAATGAAGTTAAAAACATAATCTAGAAAGGAACGGCTAAAAAAAATTAGTCCTCTCCAAAAAAAAAGTATTGGAAGGGAACGGTCAATTCCTTTGTTTTTGTTCTACACTAGAGACATTTGGGCTTCAAATCAAAAATTAAAAATGACAAAAAACAAAAGTTTAGAATTCCATCTTTTATATTTTGGTATTTAAATCTAGATTTGTTACCTCAGGAGAGAGCCTTGAATCCACCCACTTAACAGATGAGCAAAAGTATAGAAACATGTGACATGGGTATTTCTAGTTGCTCAGGTGTTGTCTTTTAGAGTGCCTGTTGATACATTAGATAGTCCTTGTTTTTAGATATCGATTTCACCTATAAAAAAAAAAATATGAAGACCAGAGGGCTCTCCATTGGCAAAATGCAAATGATTTGGAAGCTGAGAGGAGAGGGAAAATCTAATCAGCACTAAAGCACAAACATTAGGCATCGCCAATACAACAATTTGGAATGTCCTACAAAAGAGAGAAACTACTGGAGTACTGAGCAATAGACAACACTTTTGGAAGGAACTTTATGTATGCATTTCAAATCAACAACTATCTCAGACCAGACCAGACCAACATCATGTCATTTCAATTCCATGCTGCCACCCTTGGAAAAGAAAAAGTACTCACCTGTTGACCCTGCGTGGACTGGAAGAGCTGTGCCACGGCGGTGAAGGGGTCCTGCTTTTGTGGTGACGCACTGGGCGCCGCGGCTGCCTGGTCTTTGGTGGGGGTCGGCGGGGAGGAAGGTGCTGTGAAAAACAATCCGAATCACAATAATTAGCTCAGCGCGACTTCGGCAGACAAGGACGGATGCACGTGGCAGAGAATCACCAGGCTCTTCGGCGTAAGGCGGAGGGCAGCTGGCGGCCTGAGGCTCCGCGTCGCTGCTGGTGCCGGCGGCCATGTCCAGGAGGGGCTGAATGACGTTGCTCTTGAATACGCCATTCTTTTGCCACAGGTTCAGGACACGTACCAGCTTACTCTGTATACACAACACACAAAATTATGTTAGCAAGTATGATAAGATAAGCAAGTACATGAAGATATGAGCACATCGATGTAGTTGTGAGAATAAGTACCGTAATTCCCAGCCTACAGACCGCACCTTGTTAAAAGGCTCACCCAGTACATTTGGAAAGGAAATACCATTTGCTACATACATATATTGCAGCTGTGTAAAAGCCGCAAGTGCCCACATTGAAACACGAGATATTTACAAAGAAAGACAGTACACAGAGTTTAACGCTAGCACCGCGCTAACAGGGCCGTTTAAAAAAAAAAAAACATACTGGTAAAAATCACTGAGCCATGGCAATAACATGCTAGCGCAGCGCTAACAGGGCCGGACCGGTAAAAGTCCACTTCCTCGGCACAAATATTCCACCGGTCTCACTCATACCTTTTCTGCTCAAGTGCCCCCCTTTGGCCGTTAGAAAAAATGCAGAAATTACTCGCATCACCACATAAAACGCAGGGTTGAAAGCGTGTGAAAAAAAGTCGTGGCTTATAGGCCGGAAATCGCGGTATGTAAAATAAAGAATGCTTCTTGAGAAAAGCTAATTCAAAATGGTTGTTTTCTCTCCAGGGCTCACAATCCACCTTTGAAAGTTAGTGTTCTTACTCTGTCCTCCAGGGGGCAGAGGCAGAGGTTCTCAAAGGTGCCCACAATGTTTTTCGTGAAGCGGGGTCCAAACACATCCTTGTCAGCGCCAAACTGGTGCCTGGACTGGCGGACGATGGAATCCACCACGTACAGGCCCGCCACCTTGTACTCAGACTTACACTGCACACACACACACACAAAAAAAAAAATGTTTCATTATTCTCATCTTGTTATTTACTGGCATTAAGCATTTGGAACAATGTTTTAATTGTTTTGGTCTCACCTTTTTAATGAATTTCTCCACAATCTGGACCACATGCTTGTAGAGCTGATCAAAGAAGTCAAGTTAGAACATATTGTACGCATATTATATGATAGATATTGGACATATTAGGACATTGGCTCCTTACTTTCATAGCTTTAATGGCCGACTTGGTGATGGAGATCATCTTGGCACGAGATATTGGCGGCTTACTGTCCATCAAGGAGAATAACTTCACAGGAAATTAAAAAAGAATGCACATTTTAAATAATTTAATCAGTAAACATCGGTCATAACTAATGGAAAAGCCACTTGTACAGAAGCCAGGGGAAAAAGGCAGTTCAGGGTGCCAGCTTGTGAGGAGCAACCATCACAGTGTGAAGTTTAACACTTGAGACTCGCTGGCTTTGCCCCCATTTGTGTTGAATCCGATGCCAGACGATGGCATTGCCATGCATCTCATTATCTGATCGTGTGAAGCTGCACCGGTTGCATGACGGAACGCAAACCACTTTAACGACTTCTGCATTAAAGGGGACCGGCGCACAAGTGCCGGCTTTACCGTGACGGTACACGTCCGGAAGGTAGTGTGGAGGTGGCCAGCATTTAAGCGGCTAATGACGCCACAGCCCAGCTTCTCTCTCCACTCTCGAGCTGGTTGACGTGACAACAAAAGGCCGTGGACGACGTGCATACATTGGTGCTCGTGTTGTTATGGGGGGTCTCCAATAGAAATATCCCCTGGGTGCAAAATCGCATACGATTCGTGATCTGCACTCACATGTCGCCATCATTACCATAAAGTGAAGATAGTACTGGCGTTGTGGCTTAATGTTTGGTCATGCGAGCTGAACGCGTTGTGGGATAACCTTACCGAGGGAGCCCGACGTTAGGAAAGCAGGCACAAAATATTTCCATTTTAGAGTGATGGATACCTTTTTTTTATACGCCTATTCACAGAAACAATCGCTAAGGCCTGTTTAAAATGATCAGAGTGCTCGACCGCCACAAGGGAGGCCCTCTCGGCGGGGCCAAACACTGCTCCCCGCCGGACCCCCGAGCGGCCGTAACGCCTCCCGAGTGAGTCGGGAAGTTGGCCTTACCTCCTGATTGAAGGCGTTGACGGCGTCCATGGCGGTCCACAGGACTCCCGCGGCGACGTCCCCCCCTGTTCGCACCTGCTGCCGGCGACGTTTATCCTAGCGAGGGTTAGCACAACATGTCCGCCGTTCGTAGCAAAGGCGGCTAGCCTAGCATCGGTGCAGGTTAGCTGCGCGTGCGAGGTCGGCGGGCGCGGCAAAGCATCCTGGGAAGTCTTACCCTTGCAGTTACATCCGTGGGCCGACAGGCTGTCAGCGTTTCTGTCCAAATCGCTATGAAGCAGCCCGGCTGAAGGACGTGCCTACTGGCAGCCATGTTTGCAAGGTCCATATTCTGATGGATGTTGAAATGAAGTTGCAACTTGCTCATTTCTCAACCGAGTTTTATGACGTTTACGTTTTTGTAAACGCCAAAAACGTGCGATGTCAATAGATTTGGAAACAAAACCAACTTTACCTTTTTAAGGGTGTAGAGGGTGATTCCCAGTTCCGTTGTTGTAATGGATAGGTTTCCAATTACGCCATCTTGTGTGTCATAGGGGTCAGAGAACACAGGTGAACGGTGAAGCGTGAAGTTTTTTTCCTTGCATGGCATTTTACCCAACCCTATGCAGCACAATGTACGAGCATCGTTGACGTTTTGTTTTTCTTGTCGTCCACACATATGGAATGTGGTGTCGACTTTCACCCTCCGAGGTTAGCATAAACATAGGTACACTGCTATAAAAGGTTGTATTGCATCTAACAATTATCTGTGGTGGTACCGTTCCATATTATGGAACCATATTAACAACATTATACAGTATATTATGTCCCGTCTTCCTCTCCCTCCTCTTCCTTCTTCTTTTACTTTATTCTTAAGTAGGGGGCTACAAAATATCATATCATGGACCTTAGTTGGCCCACTGACTGTGAGTTTGACACCTTGATCCTGGGAGCAAAACAAAGACCCCCCCCCCCAAAAAAAAAAAAAAAGTACATTCGCTCCTTATATTGTAGGCATTACAAACATCCATCTGTCCATTTTCTTTGCCACTTATCCTCACAAGGGTTGTGGGGAGTGCTGGAGCCTATCCCAGCTGTCAATGGGCAGGAGGCGGGGTACACCCTGAACTGGTTGCCAGCCAATCGCAGGGCACATCGAGACAGACAAACAGCCACACTCACAATCACACCGACGGGGCAATTTAGAGTGTCCATTTAATGTTGCATGTTTTTGGGATGTGGGAGGAAACCGGAGTGCCCGGAGAAAACCCACGTAGGCACGGGGAGAACATGCAAACTCCACACAGGCGGGGCCAGGATCGAACCTTGGACCTCAGAACTGTGAGGCCAACACTTTACAGCTGAGTCACCATGCCGCGCATTGAAAACAAATTTCATCAAGTATCTCTATGAATCTATACTAATCTATCTCCACTTGATTTTTGTATAATTTCCTTTCCTAAGCTCATAGAAGAAAAAGTCATCAACGAACCGAAGTACGACTTTCACTTCCCTCTCCAAAATTTGTGCTCCTAGTCCTACCTCATCATATTAATCGTTTGTTTTTAGTGCCAACTACCCCATGTTGGTCCACCTTTCCTTCACATTCCTTCATTCCCACATCTAGAATCCATACTTTGACCATCACTGCTGTCCTTCCTTTCACAATCACCCCAGTGAGTCCGACCCAATCAGAGAATGTCACACTCACTTGTATAACAGCCTGAAATATTAAAAATAAAAGAAGGAAAATAAAAGCACAAAGGGAAAAATACTCCAGCATTTTTCAAGGTAAACGGAACATTTTTTTTTTTATTGTCACTTTAAAAGCAACAGAATCACATACGATACTTGTTGCAAGGGGTGGCCCGTGTACACTGTGTATTGCTTGTTTGTACAATTTATATAATAAGATGATTGTATTTAGCTTTTAAGGCTCTCTGCACCTGAGCAAAACCACTCCATTTTGGTTAGGATTTTTTTTTTTTTTTTAAAACAGTTCGCATTGGGGAAAAAGAAAAAAAAAAACAGACAAAGCGAGTCATTTCCAGAAAGTCAAAAACACAACATGCACTCAGCATTACCGTACATACAGAAGGACGATAACAGAGTAACAAAAACATTGACACGTAAATACATCGATGTGCGCATAGTAAAGTGAGGCCAGTCCTCCATAGAGTGTCAGCATTTGTAAACAGTATCCACATTTATATTCAATTACACATTATAAAGTCAGAAATTACATTTGAAAAAAGTGACCTGATATGACGTATTTCCAAGTCAACTGTCCAGAAAAGGGGGAAAAAAACATGCAGCCTTATTTTTTTTTATTAAAAAACATCATCAGCCCTGTAAACAACTATTTTTAATCCTTTATTAAGATTTGGGATTTTCCGAAAGAACCACAGCCACGGGGGTCTCTGCCTTCGGGATGCACGGACACTTGATGCTGGAAAAGTGAAAGGAAATTACACTTTTTTTTCTACATTTTTGGCATGATTCTGAAAAACAATGGATTTTCTATAACTCACACAACACAAAACATAACAAATAGTGTCTAATTCCCAGACGCCAGTTTCTCATAATGACACCGAATTCATTGTCTTTTGTATCAAGATGCATGACAAACTCTCAAGAACACATGCTTGAAATCTAACAGAAAATTGGCTATTTTCCCGTGAAGCAGACATTTTTCGGAGGAATTACACAGCTCGTACTTTGACAAACCGACTAAGGAATTTGGCCAAAACGAGTCCCGCTGGGAAGGAAGTATGACAGTAGACTGACAGGTAAGCTTTCTTTTTTTTGCCTACACTGACCCTGGCATCAAACTTTGACGATCATCTCGAGGATTCACTTTAATGTAATCGGTGTTTAACGTAACACAAATGGGACTACCATAATTTCCGGCCTACAAGCCGCGACCTTTATTACATGCTTTGAACATTGCGGTTTAGGCGGTGATGCGGCGCAAGCGTTAGCGCACTTGGTTATAGGCCTCAATACACAGAAAGAGTTTAACGCTGAAGCTAGCCCCAGAACAACTTCTCACCATATATAAAAAAAACTATATGTCGCAAAATATCAAGTAATTCACCTACTAAAGAGTTAGCGTGGCGCTAGCGTTAAACTCTGTGTACAGAGGCCTATAACCAGGTGCGCTAATGCTAGCGCCGCACCAATGCTAGCACCAGCGTTAAAACTCTTTCTGTGTACTGAGGCTTATAACCAGGTGTGCTCTGTCAGCCGGCAATTACGGGATATGTAACAAACTTAAAAGTATATATTTTTTATTTTATTTTATAATCACAAAAAAAATTGTAAATAGTTGCCTGAAATATTAACTCTGAGTGGACCATTGTAATTAAGCCCTTGCATTCCCACGTACACGTAGAGGGGACACACCCTCCCGTACTAAGTACCGCAACCGTCTTCACCCCTCCCCTTTCGTGGTAAGCTACATTGTGGTTGAGGAGTATTCGCACTTTGTAGTAAGAATAGAGGATAATGTATTTGCTTTACGTTGTGGTCCTAGCTTGATGCTACAGCTAATACAAAGTGTTTGTTTCGCCTTGTTCACGGCAGGTACCTTTGTTAATATGGTGGGTATTTTGTTCCCCCCTTTCGCCGAAGTACGTTGTGGTCCTAGCTTGATGCTACAGATATTACAAAGTGTTTGTTTCACCTTGTCCACGGCAGCTGTGTCAAATTAAATGGAGATTGCCTCCGAGAAGAATCCTGTGTCACGACATGGTCTTTAAAGCTACACAATACAGAAGTCCACCCGTTACATATTTAAAAAACTATGTCGCAAAATCTCAAGTAAATCGTCTACTCCTGATGGCCACATTTAGCTAATTCAATTCAGTCTAACTGGCCTTTTAAGAAAATCTTAAATTCAGTCTGGTTTCTTTCACATGTGCATCTGGATTACAGAGATGACAGTTATTGTAGTTATTTGGTGTGCGTGTTGATCATTTAACATACCGCTCTCTCTTGCGCATCTGTTGGATGGATTCGGGCAGCGGTCGCCCGAAGCTCTCTGGCAGGAGGACCGTAGCGAAGGCCGCCAAAACGGCCAGACTGCCCAGGATGATGTAAGGCAGGAATGGTGAATAAGACCCTGTTTCAACATCAAATGACATCAGTAAATAAAATGAGAGTCTTTGTCTGGATGTGTTTTTGTTTGTCATAGTAATACTGTATTTGCTACCAATCGGACAAAATCTGTAGGATGACTTTGTCTTTAAAGGACCACTGGATTTAGCAAAAATGACTTAAATAGTGACGAAATTTTCTGCAACTTTGAGTTACCCCTCCTCATTTACAAAAGTGAACACGGAGTGCTTTGTTGTTTTTATCCTACAGATACAAAACAAAACAAAAGAACTCACTGAGTTCCAGCAGGTATGGCGTGATGCAGCTTCCCAGCCTCGCCACTGTGTTACAAATTCCAGCCGCCGTGTTTCGTAGCACCGTCGGGTACAGCTCGGTGGTGTAAGCGAACATCAGGCCGAAGCCGGTGGTGATGGCGTATTTTCCCACCATCTCCAGAGTGAGCGAAAGACCAGTGTAGTCTGTCGAACCAGGAAAAAAAGGTCAGTGGAATTCAGTTTTCGTGAACTGTGGTCAAACACGAGCGCTGTTACTCAATGTCCGGGTGTTCAGGTTTAAGGGCCTAGCCCTTAAAACTAAAGTGTTTAAAAGTTATGGTTATAAAGGGTTATGGATTGTTTTTAGGGAAATAGGTGACACAAGTTGGATATTAAGGGGTTTGGATTAAGAGTTAGGAGTTGTGATTAGTGGTTAGGTTTGAGCTTAAGAGGGTAAACACAACAAATTTCAATCACCTTCAGGCACCAGCTGTATGAAGTAGAGTGGCACCGCAGCCAGTAAAAGAGAGCCGATAACAGACATTCGACGCGACACATAGCGCAGAGCCAGCCAGCTGGACACGTACGCCGGAAGCTCCACAGCCGCTGAGATGAAACAGCTGATGTATGCGTTGGTATGGAACTGCGTCGTGTTGTAGGAGATGCCGTAATAGCCCGCGGACATGGTGAACCTGGCAGATGGGAGCACGCACTGATGACGTTAAGTAATACTTTAGCTTAGCTTGTTAGGTCTTTGCCAACCGGATAGCTGCCCTATGCTTCTGTTAAGCCACACTGTCGTTTTATTTTGCTAGGTTAGGTTAGTAGGTTATCTATTTGGTGTTACAAAAAGGAGGCTTGTGTGACAACCGACACTGTTCATTAACTTTGTTGTCTCGTTAGGCACTGACAAGTTAGCGGTCATATTCTTCTGTTAAACCACTGTGTTGTCTTTTTTTTTTTTTTGTAGCTTGCAACTTCATGCTTTTAGTATCAGGTGTTTGCAATGATTGAGGGATTTTATAGACCACTATGTTAGCTTCACTAGCTAAGCCCCAAACAATTAAAGCAATAAACCCTCCTGTCAGTGATTCCCCACCCCCGTGCTAGCAATGAATTTGGATTCTGAATCGGTTCATGACAAAGAAAGAAGAGCACCTAGTTAAGACCTAATCTACATCTTAGCGTGGCAGGCTAACTAGCAACTAACAACAAATGCAGAAAAGACACCCGATTGGCCTCCAGGAACTTTTGTCCAGTGTTATCTTTGCTTTTGCATCCTGAATCAGTTTGTGACAACAATTAGAATTTTTAGGAATTAGCCTGGCACATTATATTAGCATGCTCGCTGGCCATTGACAATTGATGATACCCAGACGATCTCCAAACACTTCAGTCCAGTGTTAAATCCTGAATGTACATTGATTGTGATCTTTATGATATTTGAGACATGAAGGAGCAGTGAGGGAGAATGTAAACTGCTACAATACGTTATTTTTGCGATTAGTTAAACGAAATATTATATAGCTCAAGACTGCTCTTGGCTCACTCAGTGGGAATTATATTTGACCTCCTCAACCACAAATATCTGATTTGTAAAATAAAATAAAAGAAAATACTGTGGGTGCGAATTTAGCGGTCTTCAACTCCCCAAAATTCCGGGGCGCAAAGTCAACCTTTCGGAAGCATCTTGAAAAGAAAACAAACACAGGTAAGCTAAACTTAATAGTAACTAAGAGAGTTGCAGTCAGCATGTTTTTAGCCGTCAAATATATTTAGAGGAAAATGTAAGTCAAAATGAGAATGCTCTATAACTAGTCATTCATGTGATGGTTTTTAAAGTAGATTTTTACGGTCTTGGTCTTGTCACAGTCTAGGATTGTATAGGTATTGGTCTTGATTCCACAAAGTAGAGGTCTCGTGAGTTCTGGCCTCAGGCACGTCTTGCGGTCGTATAGTGTGGTCTTGAGCACAACACTAAGTTACCATGATGGATTTTTAAAACAATAGGCGTAGCCCACAAACCAGTTCTTCTTCCAGGCTGTGCGACATAGTTCCATTTTACGTCAGTAGTTTGAAGACAAAGAGGGAACATACTGTAAGCACTGTCAACAGAAGACAGCAGAGCTTATTAACACTAATTATTTGTGTCAACTGTGGCCTCTGCAGGTAAACTCCCTTTGATGTTCCTTTGTTTGATGAATTGTCACAAAGAAGACGACACGAATACAGAAATGCGCATGACAATCCTGCCTGCGAGTAATGGTGATGAATACAGTAAATGTTTTCGGGGTCGAACAAAAATACAATGCATTCAATCATTTTAAAATGACCAATTTATTTGTTCAATACAACTGTTTTTTTTTTTTTAAATAAAGTTTTTTTATCCAGATAAGTTTTTTTTGTAGCTATACCAATAAATGAAGAAATATTTTTTAAAAAATGTATTAAAAAAAAGAAAAATATTTTTGTGAATAAAAAAAAATATTTATACATATATATATATATATTATATATATATATATATATATATATATATATATATATTAGGGATGCACTTAATATTTTTAATAACTTTCTATACAAATACAAAAGTGATGATGAATATTTTGGAGGGATAAAAAAAAACCTATGGGTATTTTTTTCTAAATAAAATGTCACTTTTGTGCATGAATGTTTAAGATTTTTGATAAAATTAATAATAAAATTAATTCATTTTTGGAGGGATACAATACTTTTTTTTATTTTGGGGATATCAAAAGAGTGTGTGTGTGTGTATATATATATTCTAAAAAATTGTATATAAACAAATATAAATCCATCTGTCTATTGTCTAGTAAATTGTCTCACCTACCATCAGTCATAAATCTTATTATACAGTACGGTACAAGTATATCCCTGATGTACATTAACAACAATAATATACAATGTAAAATTTTTTTTTTTTTTTTACACTGTACTCACGCCACATAGCAGAGAATCATTGTCATGAATCCGATTTCGAAGTTGCCCACCAGGTCCAGGATGCTGTGCGGTTCTTTGGGCTGTGACTCTTTGGGCTTGCTCACCTGTAGGAAACCGTATTATCGCTGATGGATGGATGGATTTTTTCTTTTTCTTTTTTTTTTTAAATGGAACAGAACCAAATATACAGTTTTGAAATTATTATTCTGATGTTCAAATTAAAAAAAAAACAAAAAAACATTTTCATCCTTTGTCACTCACAATGTAATCCTCGAAGATGACTTGTGGGGCTCGCACTTTGTTCATCCTGGCCGCCTTCCTCACGATGGCCTCTGCCTCCTCCACTCGTCCCTGGCACAGGAGCCAGCGAGGAGACTCCGGGATGAACCTGCGTGCGACACAACCCAGAGTCAGGCCCGACCCGATAGAAGCCCCATTCCATTAGAACTGACCACCAGAAGGGGAACAAAACCAGGCAGGGCAGGGACAAGGCCAGCATGAGAGACTTCCAGTCCCTCAGGAAGTAAGCGCACACAGGTAGGATCATGTAGCCGACGGCGAAACCAAAGCAGGTTCCCAGCGATGAATACAGCAGCCGCACGTTGCCAGTGAGGATCTCTGCGCCTACTCACAGAAACACCCCCCACCACCACCACCACCACCACCACCAAAAAAACAAAAAAATGTGCTGTAAAGACACAAACGAGGAAACTTGAAACCGTTGTGTTTATTCGTGCAAGATGGTGGTGCTTATCATGACCAACAATTGCTTCAATTCTGAAATGTACAATGGAGCGTATGCCGTAGAGGTTAAAACAACTTTTTTTTTTTTTTTGCAGTCGATGCAAATATGATAGTCGAATCGATGTCGATTAATAGATGACGTCATCATTATGTTTTTATTTTTCAGTCATCAACTCGCTGTGCGGGTTTTCACTCTGAAGGCAAGCTAGCCAGCTCATTTTACGCATCGTCTTCGGTTGCACTTGCCCTACCCCGGGCTTCGTTCATCCAATCACAATCAAAGACCTTCATGCCCTTGCAGCCAGTAGGAACTTACAATAGACTAATTCATGCAACACAACTGTTGGTTTCCTTGTGCACCTACATCATAAAATCACGTGACTTGTTTACGTCGCCATATTGCAGGTCTAACAAAGCATTGTTCAATGATAAGTTGGTTGGAGACGACACGAAAATATGTCCCATAGCACGTCGCCCAGAGTCTTATCTGATACCGTTAGGCATTTAGAAGGTGAAAATAAACAAAGGTACATGAAAAAACGAGATAAACTCGGCACAGAGGACCCATATTTCATGCTAAGATATGATAAACTGGACTATTACCCCAGTTCCGCTTGTCTTGGACAACTGGATATACACATGGATCTGGTGAGTAAGTCATCAACGTTTACACGGAACAGTTTGAAAGCGTAGAAAAGTGGATGCATACGAATACTTTGTTGCTGGATCTGCTCTCATCAGGAATAAATAAATCCCACATAGTGACGGGTTGACGGCTCGTGAACGGCGGAAGTGTGTTCGGCCAAACGCTAACCTTTGCCGGAATCCATCGATCTTTTCAGCTAGTATTCAATACAAATACCAATATTTAAATACGTAGATGAGCTCTGGTTTTACACAAACTCTCGGAGCCATCTCCATGAAACGTACACGGAAGCGATTGCAGCCAAACGTTGACTTCTCCGGTGTGACATTTAATACGCGTTGTTCTCAAATGAGCCAACTTGGCATTATAAATACTTCTTGGTAATTTCAGATTGAGAAGAACAATTCCTACCTGAAATGAAGCGATCGCTACACAGGTGTGTGTGTATTTTGGTCGGGCACTATCCATCACATTTAATTGTCGAAATCCATTCAGATTTTCTGGTCTTTTCAGATGGTATTCCATAAAATGATCTCTTTGAATATCTGTCTCATCTGTTGCGACAACCAACAGGACTACAGGTCTCGGGTATTGTAAATATTCTCCTCCGGTTCAATGTCTCCCACAATGTCGAGCAGCTCTGTTGGATCAGCAATATGGCGCCGTGAAATTGGTGACGTCACCAATTATATAATAAAGAAAATACAGGAGATTATATTGTAGCAAACCTTCAGTTGTGTTACTGGAAGAGTCTTATTAGATCCGACTTTTTGTGAGACCAAAGTAAAGTGGACATGTTGATTACTTGATTCAAAGTCTAGTACACAGTGTACGGGTACTTTCTTTGACTCTATGAATTATTTCTTGTGGTTCTGTTTATTTCTATAACGCCAGGTGGTAGTTACAAAGGGGAAGAGGAGTCGTACCAAATTTTTTTAATAGTAATTTGCACATGTGCTGTGTATTTTTGACTGTGGATAATATTTCCGACTGTCCGGTTTATTTCTGTCGTGCATTTTTGCAAAGTCATTGTGTGAAATGCGCACTGTGGATTACGTCTTATCATTGTGTTTGTTTCTGTTGTACTGCCAACACGTTACCCAGTACTAATGCTGCCATGTAGTTGGACATCTGTCCCAGGCCGTTGATGACCAGCAGCACGGTGAACATGGACCAGGATACAGAGAAGACCTGAATGAAGCTGAAGACGGTCTGCAGAGCCAGCGTGATGAAAAGGATTGGTTTCCTTCCAAATCTGCTCAAGGACGTACACGTATCTCTCATATGTACTGTGCCAAATACACATCAAACACATCTTCTCGCAGTACTTGTCTGAAAGTTGCCCCGCGAAGAAGGATCCGGCCAGGATGCCCACAAAGAAAATGGTAGTAGTGAATGGTTTCTTCCATTGGTTGTCGCACACCAGGTCAAACTAAAAGATGGAGAAATACATACAGGATTTGCAGGGATGAGAATAACCAATTTGGAAAAACACTGAAAATGTCTGTCGATGGGTGTGGGTGTGGGGGCGGGGGGAGGGGGTTGAGTTTTTGAGTTTGCTCCTGGATATTTTTTGTGCACAGCACTTTGCCGGGAATGTCCACTTTTTGTATGTGTTCAGTTAGACATGTTGATACCGTTTTCGGTCCTATCTGCACGGTTACACTTTTTTCAAGCCACGCCCGTCTGAAACAGTTTTTGATTCCAGCATCCTTGTCAATTGCCCTCGATCTTCATCCTTTTTTCCTAACACTTTCGCCATCATAAAACTTTGAACACACCGTCGCTCAGTTGTCTAAGTCCCACGCGCCATTACTTGGCTAACTTAACAAGTTACACTGCGATTTCTGAGAACCGAGAACACACGTACATGGCAGTGGTGAAACTCGATTAACCACTAAGACGATTGGATCGTTATACCGTATACCTCTGTTGTCGAATCGAGTAATCTGCCGCAAACAAGTTTTAATGTTTATGTCGCAAAATGCAAATATTTACACTACCGAGCAAGTTAGAACGGCATATGATAGTCGTGCTTGTGAAGCTGAACTCGCAGCTCGGAGCCCACCACTGAGAGGCAAGCGCACGAAACCCTATTCCCCCCACACACACCCCTGAAATTTTCTCAACGGATTTGCACTCAACTCGAGAAAGGTCATTTTAGTCTGAAAAAGTCGGAAATCCGCCGATCGGCGGAAAATTCTCCTCCCTGGATTTGGATTCCCATCTTTCTTCCCATCATATATGATTTGCTTTGAAATTTCAAACCATTTAAGTTTTTGTTTTGTCGAGCAATGACACACAGTCACCTCAGTGACAACGGTGGATTGGTAGGTTTCCTTGCTGTAGATCCAGCCGTCTTGACACGTCTCCTCCTGCAGGGAGGTGAGGTTGACATCCACCTCGGGACTGTAGCCCTGGTCCGACAGGTTCCGGACTACATCGAGCCGGTACCTGCTACAGCTGCTCAGCACTTCTTTGCCGTTCACCACCTGTATGTTAGAAAAAGTGTTTTTTTTTGTTGTTGTTTTTTTTTTAATGCATGTATCCTGTGGGAATAAAACAGTAGATTATATCTACTGTTGATATAATGTAGCTAAAAAAAAAAAAAAATTCACTTGAAATAAACCCAATTTGTGCCTAACAAAGAATAGTACAGCTCACTTTTGCATGGTTTAACAATATTGTATGTTTATTACTTTTGCGGCTGTGTGTGGCTGCAACGTGAATATTTACAAGAGGGGTTGGAGAAACAAACTGGAACATGCAAATGGGTTTCAGCTGTGAGGGTCTTGTGATTTTTCTCTATATCAAAAGACGGGAAATGAATGCCATATGCCTCTTTCAATTCATGCTTGTGCACGCTTTCGATGAGAGGGCGCTGCCGAGCACGATTATAACCTGCGTTGTTAAGTTTGAAACAAATTAGTACATGCTTCATATGCATGAACTCGCTAACCCGGGCTACGATTTTGTGACAATCAGCAAGCTTTTGCATTGCACAACGCAACTTCCGGCGCATGATTTCTAAACTTAGGTGCTGAAATACAATTAAATCACTCGTTTTTTGCTGAGGTTTTGTGAATCTCGCGTGATGCGGCGACAATCTGCGCTGTTTTTTGGTCTTTAAATTACATTTTTTATTTTTAAGGGATGGAAGCATTCCAGGAAGCGGTCGTACCGGTCATACGAATCGACTAAACTCACCCGCACGGGGATGACGGCAGCGTGCCAGTCCTCGGTTAAATTGACATCCGGCACCCGGCAGTGGTGGGCCGGCGTGTCTGCCAGGAAGACGAGGGTGAAGGCACCGAAGCCGTTAGGCACGATGCTGATGCACAGCAGGAGAAAAACGACTTGCTGGAAGCGTCCGAACTGCCCCAGGAAGGCGACGCTCTCCGGGTAACTCTTCATGGCGAGTGATGAATTTGATTTTTTTTTTTTAAATTTTATTTTTCTATTACTTTAAGCGACAAGCAGAAGAGAAGCCATTTCGCTCGGGAACTCAATTTGCTCCTTCTCCCACGATCAGGATATGTAGCCACCGCCCTGGCACCCACCCCACGAAGCTCCGAACCTGCCCATGTCGAACCCCGCCTGCCACCACGGACGCTCCCGGGAACACCGCCTGTCAATCACGCGCCCGCGATAGATTGCCCGTAAGCGACTTGCCCTTTTCTAAAGTGCTGACTCCGCAAGAAAAACAAACAAACAAACAAACAAGATGCACACTCTGTCCCGTGACTGCGGAAGACACGCCCGAGCGTCGACAGCAGTGACAAGAACAAAAAGAAAGGAAGAAAAAAAAAAAGAAAGAAAAGTGTGCGTCTCATGTTCTTGCGGGACAGGAGGAGGAAGTTCTCGTCAGCTGCTTGTTGTGCAGCCGGAGGCGCGGCTGATGGGAGTTGAGGATTTCTCTTCAGGTACACGCAAAACACACGCGCCCTTTTTTTCCATAAGCCTCTCAGCAGCTCTTCCCCGGCGGTCGTAGACCAGTCTTGTTGATTTAAAAGTCAAAACAAAAATATCGAGAGTCTATCAGGTACAAGTAGGAGTGTAAGGCTATTTCATAAGCCTCCCAAAATATGCTTTTTTTTTTTTTTTTTTTTTTTTTGCCAAAGTGAGCAGATGTGTGAGGAAAGCTACTTTCCTGGAGGGAATACGAAAAAAGCAAACCGGCAAAATATTTTGAGGCCTTCATGTACATGCAAGAGTCACGTTCTGACCTATCAAGAGTGTCACTTAAAACAAAATGCAAAATAAATAAAACGTTCAAGTACACACAAGGCTATGGAATATTTTGGAAGCTGTCCAGAAAGTAAACAGCTTGTAAAAACTTTGTGAGGGTTAAGGGAGGATGCAACTGTCGCTCATTTCGTCATTTCGTCGACACCTGGTGTTAAATGAATGAAATGTTGGAGGAATTCCAAAAGAAAAACAATTGCAAAATGTTTACACATGTGAAGAGTGTCAATCATTCAACCATTTTCCAAAAAAACCTTTGTTTAAGTGAGTTGATGTTCAAAGAAAAACGAGGATTTCTCACCGTGGGCGTGCTATTTTTCAGATTGTCGATGAATGCAACATTTGGATGTTATTGCGAGATAGATAAACAAGCATTGTGAGATGTCCAAGTACATGCATTCGTGTGTGCGTGTGTAAATAATTTCATTAGTCCCTCGGCAGCTCCAAAAGTAGGCGATATAATTATGTAATGGAAAATAAAACGGGTACAAATGAATTGAAACATAACGAGACTTTGACGTTCATTTAACAACCCCCACCACACGCACACAAGCATACAGTTCTCCTTCCGCATTTTTGTTAATGTGCTCAGATTTGTGAGGAAAGCTACAGTTTCGAACTGGCCATGAAGGGGGGGGGTTCAGACAGAGATGAGTGTTTGTGTATTCAAAAGTGTCAGTCAAACCATCAACCTTTTATCTTTGCAAACGTGTTGATCTGTGTGAAGACTTTTATAATTTCAGACTGTCGCTCAAAGCGGTACTGGACGATCGCGAAACGTTCACGTGCACGCTGGAGTGTCGGTCTTCACAAAATCCTTGTGTAAGCTAACAGTTACGTGAGGGTTACGAAACCTACGTCAAGCTTTGTGGGTTTAGAATTTTTGTTTTAGAACCGTGCCAGGATGCGCTGATCCTTATTGACCACACGGTGGCGCCAAAACATTATAAAACATTATAATAATGGTAATGGACTTGAACTGCTTTGCAAGAAGCTCTTGAGTTCATACCTTTGTATGGAAAAATACTTATTTTAATTGTCATGTCAAATTATTATTCTTAGTAGTAGTAGTAGTAGTAGTAAAATATTTTCGAGTTATTTGTTCGAGTTTCTTTGGTAGGGGCCGGATTTAAACCAACACTTGTATTTAAATCTTGTACTTTTAATGGGTTGCTTTCACTGACGTCACTTTTTTTTTTTTTTTTTTTTTTGCTGAATTACGCATACGCCACTGTGCGCCGCCATTTAACCTCTCTAGCGTACCAGCGTGGAAGTCTACGGAATGCTCTTGGTTACGGTTTGTGCTTTTGTGTTTCACGGGCGTCTCGGGACTCAAGTACACAAGAGAGGACTTGCTAACCATCAAAGGGCCTTCTTCTGACTTTTTTCCCCACAACTCTCGCCAATTCACTGAAGCTTTTCCCAGAGTTTTTAGTCGCTAGCTCTTCAAAGCCTCGCCTCGCGAGCCGGTACACATGTCCGGCTGCGTAAGCGGGGACATCGTCTAACGCTATCGACAAAAGACTTTGGATGTTCTGTGGCTTTGTGGACGATTGCCCGACGTGGCTGTCACGCTGCCCGGTCTCAACCTCCTCAACTGATGTGTCGCCGAGCTAAGCTAACAAGCTAAATCGATACTCTTTTCAGAAGGCCAACATTACAGTTAAGCTCCATTTTTGTTAGTCACTTGAAAGATTTGAGATTTTTGTGAAATACTGGATTTGTTTATTCTTTTGTCTTTCTTTTAAACAAATAATAAACTTTTCGCTCTGTTTGTGGTGAACTAATATTCAGGTTTTACCTTTTGGGGGGGGGAAACAAAAGAATAAATGGAGTTTGCCTCGATATTAAAAAAAAAAAAAATATTCCACCGCCTTTTCTTTTCCGTGTTAGCATACAAGTAAGTGCTCCTCCTCCGTCACATAGAGTAAAAGATCAAGGGCACAATATTGCGCCTTTGTGGCGTACTTCTGAGTTTCATGACGTGTGTATGCCCAGGTAGCCCAATAGTCAGTCTGGGCTTGATGTGCTGTCGGTCACGGCTTCAATAAACGCAGTTAGAAACATAATGTGGTCCAACTTGGCTATGTATGAGTAACGGGCGTCCGGGGATCGAAAATGGCCGCCATTTGCGGTAGCACAACGGGTGACGTCACGTGGAAACAACCCACAAGAGTACGCACGTTTGGCTTTCGACGTGTACTTCTGTTTTGAGTTTGTATTTCCAACTTGTACTTTAAATGTCTACATTTGCTTTCCACTTCAAACTTTTGCTTGCAAGTTCTACAATACTTTGATTTCAAACTTCTGCTACATCTTCCTGGACTGCTTAGCCCCGCCCTCATCTAGTGATCCAACCAATCACCTCCTTACATGCGCCAGCCTTCTCCTGCTCTTTGTCGTTGGCCTATTTTTGGCATGTTTTGCCTCTTTGTCTAGGGTTTTATCCCCCACACTTCAAAAACAAAATCATTACACACTGCTTGCACCCTGATCCTAAAAAAACAAACAAACTGAAAATAGCTGAAAAGTTCCTTTTTAATATCTATTTAGCATCTGAGTGTAATTTGAACGTGACTACATCGAGGTAGAGGCGACACCCTCAAGTGTTTAATGGGGTGACGGGTGGGCTGCAAACACCCCCTCCCCTGATTCACCATCAAGTGAGAACATGTGTAGGTCGCATTACAGGGGTTCTCCATTACCAGATGGATTAGTGGAAAGAGCTACTAACCCATACTTGGCGGACTTTTCATGGTCGTCAGGCCCCAGCAAAAACACAGTACCGGGACCAAAATGTGCACTTTTTTTTTTAGATAAACACCATGAACGTTGTCAATAAAATTGTGCCATTAGTCACTGTCAGATTGATGAAAGTTCCCGTGATGCGCACCGTTATCCATCTCTACACTAAATTGTACACTTTCATAGATAAATATTCTTGTATTACTCACTTTGGTTATTATGGAAAATATCTGGTAAATTCTTTTCATGCCCACCCGATACAGATCTGCACCAAATCGTACACTTTCACAGTTATTCCAACCCTGCTTATGCAAGAATGTTTTATTCACTGTGATATTAAGGGAAATGTCGTAAAAATTCCTTTGTCGCCGTCACCATGGTGACAGCTCAGCCTTGAATTATGAGAGAATAAAATGGTCCAGTAAGCAGATGTCAGCCCGCAAACACAAAAGACCCACTGTGTCAGTGTGTGTGTGTGTGTGTGTGTGTAATTCTTTCTGATGCCTGCCGACAAACTGCCAGAAAGTTCTGGAACTTGGTGTAGTTGTGGTACTGTTGCCACTTATCAAGCGTAAGGATATGGAAAATATAAATAAAGGAAAATTCTGGAATTGAGGAAACTAATCGGAAATCAATTCAAAATAAATTGGCAAAAGAATATCATAAGTACTTGAAAGTAGAAGTATGCAATTTTATGAAAATTCAGGAATTTGCTAAGGGGTCCATTTTTTTTTGGTACATTTTAAGATAAAAATATAAATTTAGGAAAATTCAGGAATTTAGAAAATGCAAACAGCTCAACAGAAAACACTTATTTGCATTAGTAACAACAAAAATATAAGCTCAAATATGAGTATTATCAGACTTTTGAATGATTATTTCTACAAAAGAACACAGTTTTTCATCAAATTATTTAATAAAGTCATAACAATCCAGAAAAAAAGACAGTTGGCAAGTGAATGACATCAACAGGTACATGAACGATGGAACCCTGAGGGACTCCAGATAAGACAAACCTTAGTTATTAGTATTAATCTTCACATTCTAATTATTACGGGATTGGTAACTGGTTCTCAAATGTTTGGACTGTGTTGGGTTTTTTTTCAATAGTTTTGTGTGTATTGAGAGTGTTGGCACAACAATAAGTTAACAAAACGAAACAAACAAAAGTACAGGAGAAGGCGTTTGTATGTACAACAGCAAAAAAAAAAAAGTGTAGTGTGGCGACAATATCTATTTTTCAACATTTACAATTGCACACACAAAAAAAGTTCTCATTTTACGATGAAAGTAGATTTGATGGGGGGAAAAAAAAATAGATGTCATTTTTGTAAGGTCCCCTACGGAGCCCCTAAAGCACAGGTGTCAAACTCTGGCCCATGGTGTCATATTTGGCGCGCAAGGCAATTTAAATTTAATATTAGAGCTGGCCCACTGGTATTACAAGTATTACACACTTGTTTGGTTCCATATTAAAATGTTCATTTGTTCAACCTTGGCTTTGTTCAATTTAAATTTTTAATTATTTTGGCCCTCTGTCAATTTGAGTTTGACACCCTTGCCCTAAAGGGACATTGGAAAAAAAACAAAACCTAACTGGTTTCTCATTGTAATGAGAAACTTTCTCATTGTAATGAGTAACTAGTCCATTGCATACGCGCATGTATAAAAGACTCTTATTCTTTATTAAGGAAGCTACCGCTAGCAGGTAAATACGCTACGACTACCTGAATGCAGGATGTTACCGCTAGCAGGTAAATAAGCATAGTAACTTAAGTAACTTACTCATGAGTTACAATGAGTGACTTACTCAAGAGTAAGTCACTCATTGTTATGAGTAAGTTACTCATTACATTGAGAAACCAGTTTTTTTTTTTCAATGTCCCTTTAGGGGCTCTGTACTCCCAAAAATTATGACTATTTTTATTTTATTAATTTACTTCTCGTATGTTTTTATCGGCACTGGTGCCTTGGGATACGAGTGACCAAACTTACGAATGTTTTGCGATACAGGCTGTAGTCCGGTTTATTATTTAATTTTTTTAAACTTGTGATTTAAAAGAAAAAAAAAAAATTGAGATGGCGGCGAACTCAACTCAGCTCGCTTCACAGCAAACAGCACTTAAGCAGATAGAAAATAAATCTTCCAAAAAAAAGAGGTTTCAGCTCTCAAATGCCAATCCCAGTCGAAGTTTTCTTCTCAAAGGAAATGTAAAACGAAGACGATTACACGTTGTGTATTTAAAACAAGCACAGAGCTTTGCCTTAGATTAGTTTGTTCATTTTAACTAGCAAACAATGCAAAATGCCAGTGACGGGTCAACGGTTGTGGTGTTCTAGCCCTTTAAGCAATGGATATTCGAAGACAAACAGTGGAGTAATACATATCGATGGATAATATAGCAGTGCTCACAGGCATGCATTCTTTATCCTCTGCGACGAATCATTAATATTACTGCTGCTACCTGAGGAGCTAAGACCTCTCCACGTGCTCTATATCTCTAAATCTGTACTGTACTGCCCCCAGATGACCACGACGTTCTTACTAGACGGAACAGCACAATGTCCATTGAAGTTAAAAAAAAGGTGGCAAAAACTTAAGGCACCAATTTATTACAATGACTTTCATAGCTAGAATCGACCACTTTTTTTTTCCCAGTCCTGATCGGGATCACTTTCTGCATTTTTCGGAATGGCTGTCACTCGAAGCCTGTCGCGTAAATACACCCTGGGAACTGTGGCTGAAAACTATTTGGCGGAAAAAAAAGGAAAAGGAGTTCTTTTCTTTTCTCCTGTGGCTTTTTTTTTTGTTTGTTTTACACGTGCGAAGGTGGAGCTGTCATGCTTGCATATGGAGCCATTTAGGTGGGGTTAAAGTTCAGCTAAACAACACGCTGACATTCCATTGGTGCTCCTCGTGACATACGCCTGTGATGCATCGCCGCTGCAAAGAGGAAAAAGTGACGTTCCCCAAACCCCAAAAACAAACCGAAGGTATGATGGAGTGTTAGAAAGCCCTTCGCCAAAATGTCCACAAAAACACAAGACACACACTCGGCGTCCTCCTGCGTCCACCTCACACGAGCTCCACCTTGGAGTTTGGGTAGACGGCCACCACGTCGTAGCCCTCCGGAGGCTGCACGCGGGCCTTGGCGTGCGTCTCGCAGTACAGGTTGTCCTCGATGAAAAAGTAGCCGCGCTGCTTCAGGTTGGTGCTGCAGTCGTCGCACACGAAGCATTCGGGGTGGTACAGCTTGTCGCGGGCCTTCACGATGGTGCCCCTACAGCGAAAAGTCGACAGGGTTACAAATGTAAAAACGGAGAGGATGAGGAAAATGGCTCAATTCGTTTCATGCTGCATTAGCAAAAAAAAAAAAAGAAGTCAGGAACAGCCTACTAGAACATCTAAACATTATTTAGGGTTAACCAGAGGGACTTAATTGGGGGCAAGTTTGTCTGATTGCTATTTAAAACGAGATTCATTGAGATTGATTGGTTACTTTTGAAAACACCCACAATTCAATAAAGGGAGTGCACACTTGTGCAACCACATTGTTGCAGTGATTTTTTTTTTTTTTTTTTTTTTTAGTTTTGTTGCACGGGTAAACCGTAACAACGGTGGGAAAAGTTTGGAAATCATTTATCTTTGTTTTTTTTTAATTAAAAAAAACAAAAAAAAGCAACAACTGGCATGTGAATGGGGTGTGTAGAATTTTCATATCCACTGTAATCTTCCCATTCCCTACCTCTGCATACATGTTAAGATTCTGCTATATTGAGTACATTTTGCTTAGAGTATCTTAAAATGTTATGTTTAACACACACGCAAACACACGCAATGCCTGTGTGCGTGTGCATAAGTGTGTTATAATACTTGCTTGTTCATAGCTCATGCGTGGCCATGACATCACTGCTTACTGGGACCTCACAAGCTTTTACAAGCAGGAGGGTTGGGTCCCGCTTTTTGTATTTACGTGTTTTGTGTACCCGTGTGTGTGCGTTTTCATGATTTCATGGATGAATAAGACCCAACTTCCTGGGTCGTTTTACCTGTTGGTGCACGTTAACCCCATTAAGCGAAGCCCTTTGTTTGAGGCAGAGGTTCTCAAATGTTAAATGTTTTACACTGAGTACCAACAACAATGTGGGGTGGGGGTGGGCGTGGGGCAAATACCAGCACTTGGCTCTGCACTTGAAAAAAAATATTCATTTAAAATGCAGAGCACATAAACGCTAAATAAAAATGCTACCTAAAAGTACCGTGTATACGTTTTTTTTAAACAGTTCTTAAAGAAAGATCTAAAAAGTTAAATAAGTCTGAACAAATACCTAACCAGTGATTATTTTGCATACAACTAAAAGGAGCTCGTGTGCCACACTAATTACTTGTTTAATGGATTAAAAAAATAAAATGAACATTAAGACCCACTGGTTAAAGGATGACGGTGATTAAAAAAAAATTGTCATCATCTTTAAACTTGACTGTTTTTTTTTTAATTAACTATGAAAAAAGTTCACTCAATTTTTTGGAGGACACTAACGTGGTTAGCGTGAGGTTACTTACACGATGCCATTCGAGCAGCGCGTACATTGTGGGAGCTTCTGGAGCCCCGACACGCCACTCGGGATGGGGCTCCCCAGTTTGGGGACCGGGGATCGGACGGGAGACTTCAGGTTCCTCATCCGCTCTGTCGGGGACCCACCTAAAACACAATTTTTAATAAGAGAAAAAAATTGCTAAATTTAACAACTAAAAAAACTAATTCAGTTAATTGATTGTAAGAACAATTTATTTTAAATATAAATAAGATTTTTTTTTTAATTTTATTAGCTAAAAAAACCAATTCAATTAATTAATTGTAAAAACAATTTACGTTTAAATAAGAAACAAATTGTAAAATTTAACAACTAAAAGAACTAATTTAATTGTAAAAACAATTTATTTTAAGTTTAAATATTTTTACATTAATTCGGTAATTTGTTCATTCATATATTGTAAATAATGCAAAGAATACATATTAGTGAAATGGAAAAAAATAGATTAAATTTGATCAAATAATTGTTTGATTTATTTTTGGGAACTAAAACATTCGTATAATACATTAGCTATTTTATTTAATATAAATAATCAAATGAAGTACACCACATAATTTACACTTAAAATTTTCCTTTTGTTTGTTTGTTTGTTTTTTCCATGACATCCAATAGGGCACCAACGACTTGGCCCATCTGTCTGTTTCCCAAATGAAAATGTGGCCTTCGAGCACAAAGATTCGGCTGCATGCTCGGGTTTCGCGTCTCGAATGACATCCAAACCGCTCGGCACGCCACGTGAAACGGACCATCAATCAGCGGGAAAGGCCTGCCAGGATGCCGCGCTAGCACGGCGGCACGCTAACTGTGCCGCGTTCACGCCGGTCTCGACGACGTCTGCGTCTATCAGCGGGAGTTAGTTTATGCTTGCGCTATCACAAGGGAGGGTGGTTATGTCTGAAGAGCTGATGCTGCTTTGATACGTCTGCAAAGTCAAAAAATAATCGCCCGGAAAACCCCTTTTGTGGGATTCTTTGGCAACCGTGTCTGCGTCAGCTAACTACAGTGGATGCAAAAAGTCTACCCCTGTTTGAATTCCAGGTTTTTGCGATATGAGTTCATGAAATCGTTTCAAGAAAGTCATGTAGTATGTTGCATGACCTCAAGAGAGATTTTCACACCAGGCGTCACTGGAATCTTTCTGATGACGCAAGAGGAACAATCCAAAATTCATGCTGCCTGTGCACATCTGATCAGCAACTCCAAGAAATGTTTAGTTGAGGTTATAGCACCCAAAGGAAGGTCAACCAGTTACTGAATCAATCAGTTCAATACAAATCTGGGTTTGGAGTATTTTTACCTGGTTACATGCGCGGGGATGTGGATGTGTTCACTTTGAACCAATCACATTCAAACTCATGTGAAATGGGAGTCAGCAGTTAAAGCGCCTGTGATTCACAACAAATCCAACTCGGCTATTCTAGTAGGCTTTTCCTGACATTGTTTGGCTTTCTAGCAGAGCCCTGAAATTTTCACGCCAACACTGACTGGTATTTGGAAGTGTTCCTCGTTTCCCCGAATACAGAATGGACCATTTTTTTCCCCTCTGCCGATGTGTTCTTCCAGCTGCCATCAGTCTGTGGAATTCTAGTAAATTAGACACTGGTGTTTGCTTTGTTTCCGAAAGCCCCTCAATGGATCAATCCTACTCTCAGTGGGGTCTGACCTTGTCAGTCCGTCAACTTTATCCACCGCCCAGACGTCCGCCATGTGCTTGATTTTGGTACACAAACGCAGTCACACTATTTTCTCTATGTCAAAATCATTTAGTACACCCTTTTATCGCTTTATTGTTTATTTTCCGCACAAAATCCTTCCGATCTTTACAAAGATGGCAATCCCTGGTTATTATTAAGCATTTGCATCTTTGAACTTTCGGTGAAAAAAAAAAAAAAAAAAAAATCGTAATGGTAAGTAGCGATACTTTGTTCTCGGCGAGAGGAAAATACAAATCGTCATACGTTTGTCTCACTTCATGTTCTATCGTGAATATTTTCATATTAAATCCTCCTTGCCTTTACAAGGATAGCAATGCCGAGGTATTATTAAACACTCGCAGCTGTGGGAATTCCATTGGGACGGGACATTTCTCTCACTTTATTGTCCTAAATCGTTGTTTCCCCCTCCTTATCTGAGCTATTTAAAAAGCCCTCGTCTTCCTCCCACCATCCCTCCTCCTCCTCCATATTTCCCCTCTCTTTGCGGCGTCCTTCTATAAAAGGAAAAGTATGTCAGCGAGACGGATGGGCCGGGCGAGGATTTATGATGCCGTTATGTGACTAATGCCCAGACACGCAAAGAGCGTCTTGCCCAGGTGCTCGTCGTCTTGCGTCCGACAAACATTGCGGCTCGTGTATCGTGTTGTCATGGAACGATCATCAGGATTCCTTCTCATGAGAAACCCTCAAAGCCCTTCCCTTTTTTGTATGTAAAAAGTCATTATGATAGAGATGGATGCATTCAATTTGTTTTTTTTACAAGAATTAATATATGTTTTAATTTTGTCTTTTGAAAATGTTTTTCAATTTACTTTTTTATTTAAGTATGAAAGAAATTACTTAGTTACATTTTTTTATTGAATTATGCCCATTTTAATATTTTAGAAAGGATTGCCATAAAAATCTAAATTTTTTTCCATGGATTTATTTATATATTTTTTTCAAATATTTGAGGCAAAACTACATTATATTTATATTTATTTATACATATAAAACTATATTTTAAACCTTTTTTCCAGTTTAATATTACTATGTGAGAATTGACCCAGTGGCCATGTTGTGGTGACAACTTGCTTACCGCCGTCCTCGGCCTCCAGGATCCCTTGCAGGTACTTGAAGGATCCGGACTGCTTGGGCTCTGAGGAGCGCTCCTCGTAGTCCGTCAGCATCTTGTAGACGTGCGACTGCATGTCCACGCCGTTGCGGCTCTGGACGGGAGAGGGTGCGGGAGGTTCGGGGCTAGAAAAGACAGGATGGAAGGATGGTGGTGGGGGTCATTATTTCGGGGGTCCTGCACTCGTGTCCATCACAGTAATCGTTTGCTAACTGCTAATGGCAGCACAGAGCTGGGCAATTAATCGAATTTTATCAGTCAATTTGAATCAAATCAGACTTGAAAGCAAAAAAATATTGCCTGTCATCGTTCTTGCGTCTGCCTCTGCTTGATGTGAAGGCACGTACGCCTGACAACAAGGTGCTCTAGAGCAGCCGTGCCGATGGGCTATTTGAGGGGAAGATGTAATTTCAGGGTGAGGGTTAGCAATCTAGCTAACGGCATGTCACAAACATGGCAGATAATCGCTAATGCGAGTGAAGGCCTACAAATTTCTAAATAGTGTAGGCGTGGCGACTCGTGCTGGACTCCAAAGTCCGTCCCACAGTATTGTTTCAGCCACACCCCAAAAGTGAAGTGACCAGTTTAAAGCTGTAGCAGAAACAGTACCTACAACCCAGTACAAGATCTTTGTACAGACCTTCCAGTCTTTCACAATTTCAGAAATGATCTTCAAACATGGATAATAGATCTGCAGCTTTATGAATTCTCCTAATCGGGTTTTGGTTAATGTTAAAGTAGGGTTAACGGTCAGGGTTTGTCCTCGGGATTAGCCTTTTGGTTAGGGTTCCATAAGGGGTATGATTAGGGCATTTAAAGATAGTGAAAGATGAAGGAAATCGTCCCAAATGGTGGTGTTAGCAGGTTATGTCCTCACCTGTGTGGGGCACTCAGACTGAGACCTCCCATTTTGCCGTGGAGGGATCGGTCCCCGGTGCTGCCGTTGGGGGCGTACAGCGGAGACGGGTTGTTGTACTGAGAGTGGCCGTTGCCGTACGTGTAGCTGTTGCCGTTGTTGGTCTTGGAGTGGCCGTTGTGCACGTGGTTGGTGGGCTGCTGCTGCTGCTGTGGAAGGAGCGGAGGTGGCGGGGCTTGGGGCTCAGGGGTGTATGACGGCTTGCGACTGTAGTTGGCGTAGCCGCTGGTGATGGGTCGGAAGTTCTGTGGAGGGACAAATCATTTGTTGATGAAGAAGATACTGCAAGTATAGGTTAATATTCGCTTTTTTCACAAATAGAAATGATGGTCAAGATAATGTAATCCATTGAGCTGGAAGGTAAACCTCAAACATTCTTCCTCAACTGTAGCACGTCTAAGGAATGCGGCAAACAAATGTGGCACAGACGTACACGAACGTGCACATGATCATGGTCAATGTGTTCAGGTTGATTTTGATTGGCCTTGGACAATACTTTCAGCAGTATAGTTACTTTTTCAGACACAATTCTACGAAAGAATAGAAAAACTCAATTCCCAGTGGAACGTTCTGGTGTTCCAAAGATTCTCTTCATGTGTTGTCATCTGAAGAATTTCCATAGACACTACAAAATCCTGTAGCATCCAAGTCTCGATGCTTTTGTCCATTTTGAAGAACGAAACCATGTCCCAATTCCTTTGCACTAGTAGCTTCGCAGCTCCAGATGCGTCACGTCAACAAAGCTGGATTTCATCCTGTCATGACACTTGGACCACACACACACACACATACACACATACCCACAGGTCCTCCGTAATCAGACCTTTTCTGGAAGCTTCTTCTCCGCGTCGGCAAGTTTACATCTTGGGGGGGGGGATTCTTCCATTATCGTGCGGCGCGGTCCAGATGAACGCTTTGAAGGATAAAAATGGGCCAAAGCAACTCGAAGACCCCGTCAAACATTCTGACTGGCCAGTTCATCATGATTGGATGGCGTAAGGATATTCAAAGCCAATATGACCTGATATTGCCGCTGGAATCACATTCAAAATCAATATGGTTCCTGTGGTTGAACTCAGTAGGACCTTAGCAAACTCAAACATTTCCATCAAAAGGTCAAAAAGGCATTGTCGTTTGTGCGTAAGTCAATTTCAGAATTTCCCACCACTGCTTGATTCTGTTGGAAAGGCAAAGGTTGCCGGGTCTACTCTTACAGCTGGTCACTGCAAAAAAACATTGAAAGGGCTGAAGGAAATCCCAGTTTTCCACTTTTGGGAGCAGTTTCAAAGCTGCAACAGAGAAAGGACGACACCTCTCTGTCAGGATATTCCACAATACTGGGGTAGAGGCTTGAAACAGAAGTAAATGGATCTCTGGAGCGGTCTTCATACTGTCTAGTTACAGTCGAGAATTTTAAGCCTGTTTCCCGAGTTGCTGTAAAAAACCTACTCATATGGAATGGGTATAAGAGTCTACCTGGCCTTTGGATGCAGTATCTGAGCCATAAAAGAGGCAGAACAACACCAGTGAGCAAAGATATTACGCAGTTCTGCGACTGGTGTCTTGGGTTTAGCACCTGACACAATCAACACCAACATGAAAACAGCAGGTTGATGTCGACTCACAAATTCCCCACTTATGAGGTTGTATCAGAGACAAGAAACCGCCTGCGTGGCATGAAATACTGGAAGTGAAATATGGGTTTCAAGTTTAAAACACTTACTTCCCCTTTGAGTTGAAAGCAATTGTCACCATCTAACAACTATTTCTTTTGTCTCACACCGGATTCTGTATCAAAGGCGTAAGTAAAATGTCGGATCTTCGGTTACAGCTCAAGAATTTTGCAGGATCCCTGTGGGAAAGGGGGGGCACCTCGGGTCAAACAGACACGGGCACAGCGTGAAAGAGAGGAAAGGCGGGGGACCATAATTGAAATCATGTGTCGTGAGACCCCTGCCTGTCTCTTCCCTGATTGGCCGGAAAACCAAACATTCATACACATACACACGTACACACCATCACATCTCGTTCTTCTGTGAGGTTTAATCCCTGCAGACCCTGAAAATGAAGCCCCTTCTCATAGCGCTCTGCTCCGCTAAGCAAACACAAACCAGCCCTTCAGGGGAGGAGAGACAGACGAGCTGGACAGGAGGAGACAGACTGATGGGAGGCAGAGCAGGAGGGCAGGTCAGAAAGACAGGAAAACAACATGGCATCTGGGTGCTGGATGACTGAGTGAAACAAATGAGAGTAGAACTGCAACAAAATTTCAGGGATTCTAAATTCCACAAAACTCAATGAGGGTCACTTCAAGGCTTGTACGTGACTGCCTGCTAACAAACAAACACCTATTGGAACGCAACCGTGCTAGATATTGGTTAGGGATAATTAGGTCCTGGTTTTGGAAAACCCATCTTTGAATACTTAGTCGTAGTCTTGATGAGGCCAGAGACCAGCTCTGCATCAAAAGTTGATCAATTCTAACGGTCTAAGCACTAACCTTCCATAAAACTCAGCGGAAGTCAGTTGAGTGTTTGCTCGATCTTATCCGCTAACAAACAAATGGCTTTAGAAGCGTAACCTTCCTTGGTGGAGGTCAGTGAGAGGAAGCTCTCGGACTCAGAAGTTGTTTCAACCCAAAAGCAGCCTTCTGAGCCAGATCCAGCATTAATCCTTGAAAATAAAACCATAAAATATGATTCTTCCGTATAAGGCTGAGCCTCTCTGCCCTTCTAACGCCCTGTAGAGAGGACCTTGATCCCATCAGGAGGAACCATAAACTGATTTGGACACTTCTTAGTGGCAGATTTCAGGGGATGAAGAGTGAACACAAACAAGCAAATAAAGCGGGTCACAGGTGTTCAACTCAAAAAAAAAAGATCTGCCATGTGTTGGCGGATTCCCTGGCAGGGGATTAAACACCGGGGGTCCCTGTAAACACATTTTGGCAACACACAAGACTAAAACCCTCAAGTGATTCCGTATTGTTACGAGCCAGTCAGCTGGAATGACTACAACTTTGATTTTCTTGCAATTCCTGGAATCGTACAGCCTCAGTCCATTCATAAAACACAACTGAGTGCAACATCCAAAGTTTTTACACTCAAGGCCACGAGAAATATGGGGGTTGGAGTGGGGGGGTGGGGTGGGGGGTGGCGCACTTCACCTTGGGTTTAAAAACTGTGCTAAAACCATTACAATATGCTGTTAGGTGAGCATATCCTCATCTGGTAAAGATATTGAACGGAGAAGAAAACTTCTTAAATCTTAGTTTGATGTTACCGGCGACCAAGCACAAAGCAATAAAGCATTAAATGGAGTTTGACTTGTATGTTGCTTTTCTATCTTCAAGGTCCACAAAGCGCTTTAAGACTTTCTCCTCATTCACATATTGATGATGCAGCATCAGGAGCAACTTGGAGTTCAGTCGCTTGCTCAAAGACACGTTGAAATGGCTGAGGTTCGAACCAACTACCTGCTGGTCGAGAGAGGGTAGCTTTACCACCGGAGTCAAACTGCCCTGTAGTGCAATATGGCAAGCGAATATCATGGCGTTATGTATGTTTTTAAAGATACTATTCACCGTACACTACATTGGTGATTAGCAAAGTGCAGGCTCAATCTAGTGGTATGCAAAAGAATCACTTAATTAAATCCTTATTTAGTTGTATTTAAATTTGAAGTACAATAAATTTGCATTTAATCTTTCAGACCATTTTTTTCCCCAAATACTTTTTAAAAAAAATATTTGTGCAATACATTTTAATTGAATCATTATTTAGACATTTTTTCCCCCTGATATTTAATGATAATTTCTGTGCTAAAAAAATACAGATTGATACATTTTACATGATACTGATTCATTTTTCCCCCAAAAATCAGCGATATAGTAGGCGAGCTTTAGTATACCACGGGAACGTTGTATTAGATAGTATATGCATCAGGGAAGAAAATGCGCAAATTCTCCTTGGACAGGGATTTGGACGAAACTAATGTCAAAAATTCCTGCAAAGACTTGATCTATCAGGTCCTGCCAAGCATGGAAAAGTTCCACGTTCCGACGTCTGAACCGCCACGCAACGCATTTCCGACGTTTCGTGCCAGGAGTGATCGTGTAACGCTGACCGACAGGCTACCCCCAAGAACTTCCAGCTACGGGGAGGATTGGAAATGTCACTTTACGGTGGAAAGCTATTTTTTTTTCCCCCCGAGAGTACAAGTGGATGCTTGAAACTTAAATTGCTGACGAGAGATCAGGATGGAAAAGACTTTCCCAGAAAAATGCTTTCTCGCTGGAAAATAAGGGGGCGGATAGACATGATGTTATTTTAATAACATTGCTCTAAAAATCGACTGTTTAGTGACGTCAAACCCAATTGAGTCATTTTGTTGACATGGGAACATCATGTGTTCTCAAGGCTAAAAGAAATGTAGCATATACAAAAGACACACGCACAAAGTCGCCTTGCTTGACCAGTCTGAGCTCGGTCGTCTTGATAACCACAAATATATTTGCACTATCCAAAAAGTGCTGTTGAAACGCAATGACTGAAAATATGCACAGTCACAAGGACGGGTTACATGTACCGGATTACCAACGTTGATGTAAGTGATATGGCTTTAAAGTAGAATCTCAGATCTTTTTCCACCCAAAAAATCTGATTTTCGATTTGAAATTGTGTCCCCCCCTTAGCGTGACAAAAAAAAGCAAATGACAATGGCATTATTCAAGTTTTGCATTTCGTTATTTTTACCTATCTGGAATTTGCTTTATTCCTCATGACACCAAACAGGCTTTAATGATTTTTTTTTTCCCCACAAGCATCAACTTCTACGGGAAAAATCTATTATTGCTATTATCTGAATAACATAGCTAAGTAGTATTGAAATCAATGTCAAAATACTAAAGAAATGTTTTATTTGTCTTCTTTTCCAAAACAATTCAAATATGACTTTGGCAATTTAGGATAATATCAAAAAATACCAATGCAGTTACTAAAAATTGTGCATGTTCTTGCTTTCTAAAAATACTTCAAATACAACATCAACAACTACGCTCTTAAGCTAAATATATATATATATATATATATATATATATTGCGGTTTTTAAAACTGCATTGACAAAGTAGCCCAGTCCAACTGTGAGTCCGAGCCTACGCCCTAGGCAATGCAAAATACTGTCCAGTTACAAAAATCCAGTTAGAACAAATGTTTAAATGTAAAAGAAACAACAGGGTTTAAAAAAAAAATTAAAGATGACGTTTTAACAATAACAGAATTTGTGGGTGTTGATTTCTCCCTGCGAGGCTTATGGAAAAGTTGACTTGTCAATGAATAGAATTCTCCTCTCCAATTTTGTTTTTGCCCTAAAAGACTTAGCAGGCATCATTTATTTGTTCAATATCTGCATTTTAATGACTTGTAATTGTTTCCATTTCTCTTCCTGTCTAAAGTCTTTATTTGGCTCTCAAAAGTAAAGGAGAAAATGATTGCGATGCCTCCGGGGGAGCTCGCTTTTGAAGTAGCACTGATGGATGACAGCGACACCATTTTGTTTCCAGATGAGCTTTGCTTCGGGCTACAAGCGTGTCAGCACGTGTCTTTGGTTTCGTGTAGTATAAACTGGTATTTTAGTAGGAAGCAGACGAAGCCTTGCCAGTCACACACACTGGGGCGAACGATGCCAACAGTCACACATGTCCTGTCATCTCCATCCAGTAATTAGCTCAGAGTGAGTCACCAATGTAAATAACATGGTCTCCAATATGAATGCGGTACATATGCATGTCAGTGAAAATGTCCCGTTGCGGCACCGCATTGATTATTTGTTACAAATGAGCCTTTGAGACGATAGCGTTCAAGTTTTTAGGTACGTTAGACACCCAAAAATATGTCATTTGTCCGGGGCACCAAATATGGTGAAATCTACAAGTCTTGACTGCTACTAAAGTTTCCTTACTTATGACAGAAAATGCAGAACATATGATAAAAAGTATGGCAGCAAGCGAGTGTTGTGTTAGTAGTTAGCCTGTTTTTCCGTTTCTATCCTTGACTGGTTTTTGCCAACCATTGGCTTGTTGTAAAAAGAACTCAAACACGAAACTTTCGATAACAGGTAATGGTGCAAATGACTGCTAGCCCTAATAGCTGATGTTAGCAGCTGTTTCCAGATTTTGGCCATTTTCTGACTTGTATGAAGTTTTAAAATGCCACATAAATTTGTTAGGTGTCTTGATAGTTATCCAAAGTGCCAAATCTTGACCAGATTTTGCAACTCACCATCTTATTGTAAAAAAAAAAAAAAAAAAAAGAATAAACATTTGTTACGCTAACCTTTTGAGGACAAGTTATGATTGAAATGGAAGCTTACTCGAGTACCTTAAATTACATTACAAATTTTGGTCTGCCTCGGTCTTATATCAAGTTTTAATGGACCGCATATTTTGTCTAGCTAAGCTGATGGTTTTCCAAATGTGTGCAATTTGTCTATGGAGGCAGAAATGAACAAATTTATGCTGCTTTTAACTTTTGACCTCAACTGAGCTTGTTGTTGTAAAACAAACCTAAATATGCTCTGTTTCAGTAATAAGTGATGATGCAAATCACCGTTAGCCCTCGTAGCTAATGTCTGCAATCCATGCTAGTGCTTCTGTCTTGGATTTTTGATCTTTGTCTGACTTGCTGTGTCTAAGTTTTGAGGTACCGCATACATCTTTTAGGCATATTGATAGTCACCCAAAAATACGTACCGGTAATTTTTTTTTTTTTTATTGTGCCGCATGTGCTCTTGATCTTGACAGCAAGTTCTGACACAAACACAGGATTGAATTAAGAGTTAGTATTAACTCCAGTCCACGCAACTGCCTCTGTCTCGAGTTTATTTGTGTGTGTTTCTGACTTGTACAAAGTTTTGAGGTATCACGTTCGTACATGTTTTAGGTGAATTGATCGGCATCCGAAAATGTAGAATTTTGACTGTATGAAATCTGCGACTTTGACCTTGATGGTATTTCTGACTCAAAGGCCAGACTATTATGTTGGACTGAATAAATCATAAATTGTTGAAAACAACTGAGGCATGTATGTAGGGAAGCTAGCCATTTGGCTCATGTTTCCATTAGACGGCGCTCTGTCTTGAAGATTTTGGACTGTTTCTGACTTGTGTAATTGTAGCGTTCAAGTTTCCAGGATGTTGAACATCCAATAATGTGTCATTTGTCCATGTTGCCAGATATGATGAAAGGTACATTTTCCAAAACAACCGTCACATTGCCGGCATTCACCTTTTAAGATAGGGCACACCTTTTTGAAGTGTATTGATGATCATCAATCAAAGATAACCAGATACAATGAAATCCAGACAAGACTTGACCTTGACTGGAATTTCTGCTTCAAAGCAAAAGCCCCTCTGGCATTACTGGAAAAGACCAAAGATTTCATTCCCCTTCACCGCAATTCCTGATGAACGACACGAGACAAGACAAGACGACTGCTTTCATTGCCTCTCCTGAGCTGAAAACAATACCCTGCTGGAAGGACGTCAAGCGTCTATTGATGAGGTGACAAATAATAAATGCTACCTCCGCTCTTTGTGAGGTTGCCCCAAGTCTATCCACGGCCAAGAAGCTGGACAAAAGAAACTTGTCACAGTGTCTTCATTGTCTTTTTCAAAGGCTCCATCCACATGTGTACGCGTTTATAGACACTTGCACACCTACCATTCCTTCCAAAACGCTGTGAAACCAGAGGAAAACTTAAAAAAAAAAAAAAAAAAAAAAAAAGCCATCTGCAACAGGATTCATTGTGCCTGGGATATCCTGGCAGCTGGTACGATCGGAGAACAATTGACTTTTTCAATGCTGGACGTGTTCACTCATTTCTATGACACTATCTGGGAACACGTTATTGCTGAACCGAGCTTTGTCTGTTTCTATGGATGCTGTTTATAATCAACAGAGACAGTCACTCATCTAATTTACATCCCCAGATGGCAAGTTGTGGTCTATGGCGAATGATCGTCATGGCCATTAAAAGATTTTCGAATCACGGTCCAAGTTACACGCTGTGAAATCGAAGTAGTAAAAAAAAGCCATTCCCACAGTGTAAACTCTGAATGAGCAGAAAAAAAATAGACAATAAAACTCCATATTTGCCCCCCCAAAAAACTACACAGGTAGGAATCGCTGTTCATTCATATTTCTCACACGAATAAATCACCTCTGTCAGGACTTTAACAAAAGTTGTCTGGATTATCGAGGTCCCAATCATGAACCACCTCTCCTCCAATACTTCGTGTGGCCCCTTGAAAATTTGAATGTTTTTCCTTCAACATTAGTTTCCCAAATCCCAAATGAATGGGCTTTCGCAGCCTAAACATGGGTGACAACAGCAGTTTTTGTCTCTCATCTTAGAGCTTCAACTCTCAAAATTCACTCAAGGCATTCTGATTAGTAAAGTGTGTTGGGAATATACCTCACAGAAGTGTTTTTACTATTGATTAATTTGTGTTTACCTGCGAGTCAGATTCCATGTAAGGGCTCGTCTTGCCGTCTTCGCTAACTGCCGGCGACCACACTCGTTCTCCCGATCCTGACCTGAAAGGCAATACCAGTGAGAGAGTCTTGATGATCTGTTTCTTTCAGAACCATTTTAACACAAAAGTATTTCTTTTGCTCACCCTCAAAACTAGTGCATGCCATGTGCAAAAGTTTGAGGTATTACAACTGCGAGTAACTCTTTGCAAGCGATGAACCAGAGTCAGATCTGATATACCTGCAGAGTGGTCGTTTAGTCGAGTGATGATCTAATAAAAGTGAAAAATTGTCAAGTGTCAGTCTGCAGATTTTGCAGGAATAGAGAAGCAATCTACTCCCCCTCGATTGACACATTAGACAAAGTCATCGGCGCGTCATAACTCCATATTATGAGCCATCAGGCATTCTTTGCGCTTTTACAGAAGGGGGGTTATAACTTGTTACATATATCTTTAGGTTGCTTGTAATTGACTCCAGTTGCGTTAACGGATAAGAGAGAACATGACTCACTGACTGGCAGCTGTGACGAGATCCATCATTTAACTGTGCTGCTGAGCTAAGCAGGCCTTGTCGGATAATGTACGCCTTCCCATTTGAAAGGCAGAAAATGCGACGCTTCGGTGAGGTCCAACCTAATAAAACCTCGTGAGTCATGGCCGCAATCTCGGGTTTCATTTGGGGTCCTTTGACAAACAACTTGTCGCGTCGTCAGCTCAGAGGGTTTTGGTCTTGATTGTCAAGTGGGTAAGGACAGAAGAAATGGGGGGAGCACAGGAGTTGACCTGGAGCAAAGACACATGACTGCCTTTATGTGAGGACCCCTTTCGCCCGCATAGGCTCTGTTAACGTGCACGACATTTATCAGTTGACGTCATCACGGAGGGGTCAGTCCGCCCACGCTTCTGATACGGACCACCGGTGTCAAGTGCACTCTCACAAGGTGTTGGCCAGTACTCTCGTCTTGTTTTCAGAGTGTTTGATCTCGATGGCAACCACGCACAAGCGGTGTTTGTTCATATTGCGACAGAGAGAGACAGAGCTACTTTGAAATGACATTTTGGAGTACAAAGAACGCATATTTATTTCCTGTCCATAATAATAATGGGAACGGGAAGAAGGAGACATGAGTGGAAAATGTGAGGAAAATCAGTGGGGGATTCATTGTATGACCCAGGACTACTGCCAGAGGCGGGGTTGGGGTTCTTGACCTACAGCCACAAAAACAGTACAGCCCCACTATTCACATTAGATAAGGACCACACTTTTAAGTATATGAACACCTCCCCTCCCCCACATTTTCAGAATTTCCTATATTAATCGTGTAAACTGTAAATGGTTAATCCATTTCCTTTCATGAATGCAGAGTTTACAATATGAAATTGCTCCAAAAATCAATAACAATAAGTGACTCAATGCTTTTAATGATTGAAAAGGAATAGTAAGGAGAATGTATTCTGATTGATGTCTGATACTAACAAAGTGTCATGGTCTGTGGTTTTTGTTGACTTGGTTGTCTTGGTTAGCTAGGCTGGTGTTTTGCTCAAGTTTTCCTTTGTCATATATTCACGTCGTCGGCTACTTTGGTTTTTGTTTCCACCTGTTTTCTCATCAAGCCTCGTTTCGCTCAATCAACTCCCTCCAGCCACTTGTTTCTGTTCAGGTGTGCCTCATGGTCTCATAGATTTGTTTGTATTTTGTTCCCTCGGTCTTGGTCTTGATTTGGTCAGGCCATTGTTGTTGCTGGAAGTCATGTCCCTAACCATGTCTGATTTGATGTGTTGGTGTGTTTATATCTAGTGTTTGTTAATTAAGTCTTTAGACTTTTAAAAGTACTTATTATGCATGCATTCCAACCTTCCATCCCTCCATTTTTGCCATCACCACAAATCAGAACATAAATTCAAAGAACCTTGGTCTGTTACAAACCAAACGGCGTACAATAGTTTATTTACAAAGCCAGATCAACTCAAAGTTAAAGATCACAACCAGGAAAATTTACAAAGCATATTTGCTTGTCGTTTTTTTTTTTGTTTGTTTGGTTTTGTTTTTTTAATGAAAAATATTTGTACAACCCTTCAAATAGTTCTGTTGAGATTTCCAAGGTTTTATTGACAACAAAAGGTTCACCCTGAACTGGCTGCCAGCAGATTGCAGCACAGAAATGATCATTCACACCTACGACGGCAATTTGTAGTATTCAATTAACCTACCGTGTATGTTTTTGGAATGCAGTAGGAAATTGGAATAACCGCGTAGGCACGGGAAAAACATGGAAACTCCACACCAACAGGCTGGAGTCTAGATTTTGACCCCTTGACCTCAGAACTGTGAGGCAGATGTGGTAATCAGTCATCCACTCTTCCACCAACACAAATCCCTTTCAAATTTCAAACTCATCGTACATGATCATTCAAGAATAAATGGCATTTGAAAAAAAATTACACCAGGTTCATATGTGCATGCATTAAGTCTGTAATTTCCACTAATAACCCAGGCTTAACTCTTTTCTGATATGCTAAACTTGTCTTGTCGCACAGCAGAAATGTATGACTTCAACTTCCAGTAGTTCCCATCTATTTTCTATATTTCTAGTTTCCTATTTAGACAGGGCTTTAAAAAAAAAAAGAACTTGTGACTAGTGAACCACAAATACTGTAGATGTGGGCTCAATTTATTTCAACACAACACAAATTTTCAATATGTAGTCTTTTCATCCAGAGTGGAAACATCTTAAAGTGATGTCAACGATAAGTTACAACCTGGTGGAGGGATGACTTTCCAGGAGATTACAAAGATGAACGGCACGGTCTTTTTGACCGTCGCGACAGCAGCTTCTATTCATCATCCATTCGTCAAATCCTGCTCCGTCCGACCCGAGGATTAAAGCCGTCTCAGCACTCAAGCCCTTCCAAGGAAGTTAAAAACCTTGATTTATCGAGCAGTAACTGCTATCTTTGAGGCTGATGGAAACAAAGATATTTTGCGTCAAAATCCAGCTGCTGGTGCCCGGAACGAGACTGTTATTTCTACCTCCTTTTGCTCCTTTCGCTCTGATGGCTGCAGCAGATTTGTTGAGTCTGGGGATTGGGGGGCGTCGTCATACTCTAGCCATTAGCGCCTCATATTTTTAGCTTGTTTACATCACCAACAAACAAGACATAAAAGGGCACAGACTATAGCAATTTCTAGATGAGCATCACAGAGTCAGAGGATGAGTTTCCCTGTCTTTCCTGTGGTCATATTTTCCACCCCTTTACCAGGTTTAATTTCCTGATGGTCTGTTTTTTTTCTTCTTTCTTTGTTTCTTCGCAGCAGTCGGATAAGTTTACTTTGGCTTCACAAGATAGGCCGCGGTCCACGGCGAGGATGAGACGCACGGCTAGAAACCAATCATCGTCAAATTGAAACGCATCTCCTCACGGAATATTTCCTAGTCCCCTCAAATCCTTGTTGCACAAAAAAAAAAAAAAAAGGGACAAGGTCATTGGTCTGTCACAGTCAGGGTTTTTTGGTAACCTGCGATCTGGTTTAAAAGGGAGCATGGAAAACGTACATTTTAATTGACTGCCCACTCATCGAGTATGAATTTAAACAAGGAAATCCTTGATGTCCAAGCCCAATGGGAAGCGGTGTCACTGGTTTGAGCTTTGTGTCAAGGGAAAAATGGTTAGTACACAAGAGATAGGACAAAACTATATTTAATACACACTGGCGTGAGACACTGCACGCCAGTTGCAAATAGACAGCGACACTGCAAATGCAGAGTGAAGGCTGTTTCTGACAGGCAGTGATCATCTGCTTTATGCAACTGGCATTTCCCCAACCGCAGAAATCTTAATCTTATAATATGACCTCTGAGAGAGAAACGAGGTTTATTTTCTTATCCTCACGGTAAAACAAAAGATTATAGGAATTTATAGTTAACGTAGAACTTGGATTCCAGGGACCACTCACAGGGGAGATTTTTTTTTTTCCACCCAGGGATACCTCATAATCGTAATTTAACCGTGAAACACCACACAAATGTAAAAGTTGCCTTTTTAAATTCTGCACTATCGTAATTAAAGTTTCACTAGGTGACTAGTTTAAAGCACTTTGTTTGTACGTATTCTGTAAATCCTAATAGGTAAGTGAAAATAGTTCTAAAGAGCGCACCTGAGAGGGAGTAAGTGTGGGCCAGTCATGCGTCATGAGGATGACAGCAATGAATGATGGCGGAAGGACTTTAGCGCCGACGAGCTACTGATACGGCGTTTTTACCGACCACAAAAGACCGCTTGAGAAGTGGGGAGGGGAAGAAGTGAGTTTCTTTGGGTCTTTTGTCCCCGCTGGAGTTCTGTGTTCCTTTTGGTCCGGTGCAGCCTTGTGCGTAATTCCTCAGCGGTGAGTCACGGGTCAGGTCCCCCAGCGCTAGGGAAACCTGGACTGTCTTTTCTCCGCCTGCTGTCTGCAATTCCTAAGCTCGGGAAATGAACGTCGTTGCAACTGTGCAAAAAAAAAAACATCTTGACTAATACACTTCATCAAGTCTGGAGAAGGATTAGGCCAAAATGATTTGACAGATTTACGCAGAACATGGCGGAGATTTGGGCAACAGGCCGTGAGACCTAACCAGCAGATCCAGGAATTTCTTTTTGCCTTCCTTAATTTCTGATGGAATAATGCATACATCTGGGCTCTTCTTGAAGCTCTGCGCTCTACTTGACTGCCCTTCTAATACCATTGATGTGTTCTACCCGTCATATCGCAGTCTAGAGCTAATTATGCCATTTCTCTTTAATGTAAGTGAAATCGAAGCACGGCAGGGGTGTCCTTTTATGAACAAGACATACTTTCAGTCTGGGATTTCAGCACATCCATCAGCGGGGGACTCCATCCCAACGGCCTGGCACTCATCCCGACCACCATCTGCCTCTTAGGCCGTTGCAAGCACACGGCTTTATCCAGTAAGCTCTGGCAGAAGTGGAAGCAGGAGGAGTGAGGGAGAGGGGGAGAGAATAAGAAAGAAGAGGGAGTGGTTTTGAGGTTGAGAAGGGCAACAGGTACACTGGGGGGTTGTGGGAAGCAAGGGATCAGGCAGTCCACCGATGGAAAATATATCCAGAATAGAAGAGTTTTGACTCCACAGCTGACTCATTCAGCAACAGACTCTCGAATCCATATGGAGTCTAAGTGCAAGAGCTTGGTACTGGTGTAAGACAGAAAATAACGAAAAGGTTTCTTCAGGAAGCCTCCAAAAAGGGAAGCCTTGTGGCCTTCGATTCTACTTTCATTGACAAAAATCACTTAGATGACTAAGAATCCAGAAGTGGAGTTTGGGGGCTAGGATCTCTTTTTGGGGGTTAGTTTTGTTGGTAAGGGAGTGGAAGGTGGTCACTCCTAATAAGCTTTCAAGGTTCAAGACTTGACAGAAGATGAAATATGTTTTTTTTTTTCCCTCCTCGTAATTTTCCATCAAGCAGGGTAGAGTTAAGGGCTTTGTGGGTTAGGTGCTCAGTTTAGTGTGTGAGCCAGTGAAGGTTGTTCCTTGGTGATAGGCTTCCTGACAGAAGGTGGAACTTCATTTTTTTCTGTTCTCATTTTCTTATTGGCAGAAATATCCTCTTTTTCTCGTGATTTTCTGGGAAACAACATGGGATTAGGGGGTTTAGTTGATAAGATTTGTGCATTTTGGGTCTGTTTGATGGGTAAGGTAGTGGAGGTTGGACATACTAGTCATGGCCTTACAGGTTCAAGGCCAACTTGCCAACTGGGAAGTTTCTTGAAGGAAAATGGATTCATACAGGTAGATATCAATACTGAAACTTACAAGAATAATAAGATGTAAGGTAACGTTACTATGCAGCAGTCATGGACTTTTGAGCTCCCATAATCCCGGGGCTGGTGGGCAACCTTCAAAATTCTTTGAAAAATGCGGCCTGTGACAGTAATGGATGCGGAAACATCTAGGGAAATATTCTTGCACTACAAAGCAGACCTCAGATCCACGGAGTACACTGTAATTTGTGTTCCCAGGCAGACGCGTACACTCATATATTTGTCCATCGGCAGCAGGAGCAAATTACAGGTCTCCCATTTCTCCTACTTGGACTTGGAGTATTTTACGGCGTTGGCTTTTAAAGGGGTGGGGGTGGGGGTGGGGGGCTGAGAAGTGTTGTCCTCCGTCGGGATTATGTTCCTGTGAGTCAGCACAAGGAGGCTAATGGCTGCAATTACTTACCATTAAATATTTCATGTGGCAGCAGACCAATACTTTTATGAAAACAGAAAGTCTCAGGATGGCTTGAAAAGATAAGTCAACACTCCCTTTTACCACCCATCTATTGCGCTACTTTATTTGTTTCCTGCCTTACCTTCCGATAACGACGGAAACCTTCGGTGATAGCTGCTTCGGCATTTGACTGAATTTCCAGTCTTGTGTGCATTTGTGATTCATTGCACTTCTAGTTGGCTTTTCAAAATCTCCTCGCCGGGCTGCCATATCGATTTCCTCCAGTCGACCAGCAAAAACTGCATCTCTTCTTTTTTTCCATCCTTTGCGAGAATTCATTTCACCAGAAATTCTGGAACCGTGCGGTTGCAACGTAGGCGACTTGCCCTTTCCATTTAAGAGACAGCTCATTTCACGTCGGTGCTAAACATCCCGAATGCGCACGCCTCACCCGCCCTCCTGTCCAGCAGCAGGGAAAGTCACACTGTAATTATTCAAGCGATATACAGCCACAAGGTCGCATACCAGCGATATGCCTCTGACGGGCGGCTATTAAAACAGCCACCCGCTATCTTGACTGCCCCTATACAAGATTTCGCCGTGATTAATGAATGAAACTGTGGTGTGGGGTGATTTACTTGCGGTTATATTTTCGTCAAGGAATTTAAACAGTGGATTAAATCACGAATATGTGTCAAGTGAGACTGGCCTGGTAAGTGAAAATGGGTTGAAAGGACAAAATAGCCCAACCGAGTAAAAAGCTAATGGAGGACATGATCACAGGCAGAATTAATTAATTGCCAGAAGAGAGGGTAAAGTATGGATGACAAAGTGATACATCAACTTCAGATATCGATTATGTTTCTGCATGATGTCTGGATTTGCCACACAAGCCTGGTGAACGACTGAGAATTTCCCCTCTTGTTGACCTTCTTGTTAATGTGTCTAGAGAAGAGTTGATTGATTTCTGTGTGGAGGGGCTGATTTTGAATATTTTTTTCTATATATTCAAAATAAAACTTGTTTTTAGGGCATATATCTGTCTTTCCATTTTCTTTTGTTGCTTATCCTCACAAGGGTCGTGGGGAGTGCTGGAGCCTCAATGGGCAGGAGGCGGGGTACACCCTGAACTGGTTGCCAGCCAATTGCAGGGCACATATAGACAAACAGATGCACTCACAATCACACCTACGGGCAATTTAGAGTGTCCAATTAATGTCGCATGTTTTTTGGATGTGGGAGGAAACCGGAGTGCCTGGAGAAAACCCACGTAGGCACGGGGAGAACATGCAAACTCCACACAGGCGGGGCCAGGATCGAACCCTGGACCTCAGAACTGTGAGGCCAACACTTTTACCAGCTGACATCATGGAATCAGTACTCCAACTTCAGCTATCAGGACTGTCTGATGTCCAAATGTACATCTTTATTTACATTTTCCCGTCTTCAGATATTTTTTTCCAATTTATGAATCACTCCTTGAATCACTACCCATTATTGAATTGTCATCTGCTGGTTTACTCTGAGACTCCCACCACTCAGAGACCCACGAATCAACTCTAATGACAATTCCCCCACTCCTAAAAGACGTCAATTCCTAATTGAAATTTCACATTTCCTTCTTGTGTAAATCTTTAGCAGTCAAATGAGTAAAATTGCAACATCATGGAAAAAGCTCGTCATCGCAAATGCAGAATTTTGTCTTCATGCGCCGCATCACACATTCTCTCTGTGCAGGACGAAAACATTTCTTGAAGTATAAGCGGGGAAAAAGCCACACTTTGGCAACGTTATCTTAAGCGCAAGGGAAAGTTTCTGAACCAGCACAGAAGCTGCACCTTTGTCGTGCGCGAGCACTGCTTCCCGCTTCCCAAAATAACATTCCGACGTGGACAAACCGCCACTTTACGCACAGCTGCTTGGACGGAAGAGGGTGTTGGAGGCATTCGAACAAAGTCCAGTACAATGGGAAGAACGGTTCCTAAGTTTAGGGTTTTGACTTTCCACAGTCAACTTGAGAGAGAGCGAGAGAGAGAGAGAGAGAGAGAGAGAGAGAGAGAGAGAATGTCCTCGTCTGCCAGTTGGCAGTTTTCACTTGTAAACGAGTCCTAGACCGCAGTTTTTCTTCAAGTTGCAACTTTTCCCTGCCGCTCCGATGTTGAACTCTTTCTGAGTAAACACCTAACACGTACATACTGAGAACCTCTGCTGTTCGCAATTCACCATTTATGCAGGCTCTTAAAGGTACAAGAGTTACATTACCAGATATGTAGAGCCACATTCACCGGCACACTTTCAGACATTTATTGATCAGATAAATAAATAATGCTAATTGAAAAAAAGTAATCTGGTATTTTTATGCAATATGCACGCCAACATCATTGCATTTTTTCTGAACTCAAATCATCTGTGAGCCATTTATTTGACCTTTACTATTGAGTTTAAATAAAGTTTTGGGATCATAGTTTGGGGTATATTTCTGGTATAAATCATGAACATAGCAGTTACGTAGATTTTTATGGTGCCATGTTAAATACTCAATTTTTCGCTTTGCTCATCAGGGTTTGGCAGCGAGAATTCTCCGTTTTAAAAGACAGCCTCCAAATACCTGCTAATGATGAGCGAAAGCTGCTGGGTGCAGTTTTTGATCCGGTTCTGGGCCTCCATGTGGGTCATGTGTTCAGTGACGTCACCGTTGATGGCCAGGATGGTGTCGCCCGGGCACAGGTCTCCCTGGGACGCCTTGCTGCCAGCTGTCACCTGGAGACGACGATTCGGTTTAGTAAGTTGCGTATGCAAGAGGAAATTCAAATAACGACTAAATGTTGCGTTAAGGGAGGTACGGTAACGCCCTCTATATTCGGCTCCCCGTGTGATTTTTGTTCGACTGACATTTGAACTACGGTAGCACAGAAGAAGAGTCATTTCCCCTATGACAAGATTACTCTGCATTGGTCAAATAATGTAAGACTTTTTTACTAAAGCAAAGCAAATTTATTTGTATAGTGCATTTCATACACGAGTTAACTCAATGTGCTTTACATGATTAAAAGCATTTGAAAACAAAGAGATAAAACATTAAAAACAGCATAAAAATGACAAACAAAATTTTTAAAAAAGACAATTAAAACCGCATACAGTGCAAGTAATATGATCAAAAGTGGATATATTCTAAAAAGCATGAGAAAAAAGAAGAGTTTTCTACCTGGATTTAAAAACATTCCCACTTGTAGCTGACCTCACCTCTGTTGGCAACTTCTTCCATTTGTGTGCAGCGTAATAGCTAAATGCTGCTTCGCCATGTTTGCTTTGGACTCTGCGCTGCGCTATTTGACCTGAGTCAGTCCATCCCAGAGCTCTACTGGGTTTGTATTCCGTAAGCATTTCTTGAATGTATTCAGGGCCTAAATCATTTAGTGATTTATAGACAAGTAGCAGAACTTTAGAATCTATTCTAAAGATGACTGGCAGGCAGTGCAAGGACTTTAGGATTGGAGTCATATGCTCTGACCGCTTTGTTTTGGTCAGAACGCGGGCTGCAGCATTCTGAATGAACTGCAGCTGTTAAATACTCTTTTTTTTTGGGGGGGGGTCAGAAGACCATTACAATAGTCAAGTCTACTTGAGATAAAAGCATGGATCAGCTTTTCCTGGTCTGCTTGACACATACAAGACTTCACTCTAGATATGTTCTTCAGATGGTAGAAAGCAGTTTTTGTGATTCATTTGATATGATTGTTGAAAGTCAGGTCGGAATCAATCAGAACACCGAGGTCTCGGACTTGGTCTTTTGTTTTTGAAGATGAGAGAGTCCAGGTGTTTACTCACAGCAATTCTCTTTTTTTATTGCCAAAAACAATTGTCTCAGTTCTGTTGTGATTTAGTTGAAGAAAATTTTGGCTCATCCAGTTATTGATCTGATTTAGACAGTGGCAAAATACCTCAATTGAACTGGAGTCATCTGGAGACACTGCTAAATATAACTGTGTATCATCTGCATAGCTCTGATGGTCAAAATTATCAGCTATCAGAGAAGGCTACGGCTTTTGGCTAATGGAAGTACATGCATTCTAGACCCCGCTTTTGGGAATGAATAGTAAGCGTCAAAAGTTCTTCCTGGGTAGTATGCATGTATCAATCTGGGCTAGTTTCCTTCAAGTTTCACCTCCCCGTGATCCATCGCGCCCTTGCGATGGTGAGTGTGAACATAGATTGAACATAGGGGTCAGATGGGACACGCTGAACCATAGGTGATGTAAATATTCTCAACTTTGAGGGAGTGGGTGTACCCTCGGGGAAGTCCCGGGATGAGCGTTTTTAAGGAATGCCTTGTGGAATTGAAGAAGAGCATATGAAAGTGATTAACCGTACCAGCTTGGGCAAAGCTCACCATTCCCTTTCCACCAGCCTGTGATGCGGTCACAATAAAGTCAAAGCGGTTAACCAGTGTTTATCGTATCCCTGGTTTCCCTTTCTACAGCAGCCCGTTTTTAGGCAGCGAGCTAATTCCACTGCCTTTGATGGCTGCTGCCAAGTTGTGGAATTCATTATGCTTCCCTTCGTGTCAAGGTTGAGCAATGGCACAATCCAACCTCGACACTTATGTTGGATCAACTCCCGCACCAGAACGATCAAACGTCCATCGATTGTTTAATTACACTTTGGACATGGCGGCAGATTCCCGAAACAAGAGAACCTTAGCAGGTATGTGAGCATTTTTAGAGAGATTCAGCCCAAGGACTGAGCCATCTCTGTTCGAAAATTAAACGCTGTTGAGAAGCAGCCGATTCCACCAATTTCCAAGACAAAATTGCTACCCACATCCACAAATTGTGCCCAGAGTTGAGGAGTTGGTGTGATGTTGCAGTTAACAAGCACCCTGTTTGTCAAGTACTGACAATCCTTCTTCCTGTCATCTGTGCATTGTCGCCTAGGCATGAAATTGCGAAATTAAGTAATCTTAGAAATTTAATCCGAAGGAAAACCAGTAAAACATAGGTTAGCAAATTATTGGGCGACTGTAGACATGTAAGACAACTTATTCCTGGGTTGCTGGTTTATGTTTAAGACACCGCCGGGGGACGGGGGTTTGAAGTCATCCCATGAATTTGCCAGTTTCCGATGTAGCACAATTGGGATGCCGCCAAAATACGATGTAAAGGGAGAGTGAAGATTAACATCCCATGATGCATGTCTACGGGTACCGACACCGGGGTTGAAATCGATTTGAGCTCGACCCCCCCCATTCTGTGTCGCTCCCTTTCAGTCTGCCTTAGTTACTGTACATTTCTGATACTATCTCCCCCACCATTCCATCTTAGTAACTTCCTTGATTTTTGTGGCCTGACTTCAACCTTCCATTCCACAACCGTACCTTCCACTCAGCCTCAGTTGAACCTCTGGTACTAACTCCAAAACAAGAACCTTTGCGGGTTGACTCCAGCCCCCAAGTCCATATCAGTACCGTTCACACACCTCATAATTTTTATACCAAGATAACGCATGTAGTCAGATTTAACATCTCCGTCTCAGTTTGAGTAAACCATGTGTAAATTTGTGTAGATTGGTCCCGAAAACCAACATGATGAGTTAGAATTTGGTCCCTGCTGCGACCCCCTTACGCAGAGAGCCGTTAAGTGTTTTAAGAGCGAAAGAGCTGCACTTCATGCTCCATGAAGTGCTAATAGCTGAGTCGTGTGGTTCACGTGTGGAATTCCTAATTTACGGCCTCTGACTGCACCACACGTCTCACTGGTCCCACCCTTTAGACCCCCCCACTAACCCCCTTCCCCTTTCACCCGTGCCTCAGTTCCAGTAAACTGAGAGGTCATTGTGGGAAGTAAGCATGTGTAAAAACAAACACGAAACCTCGACACTGCAACACTGTGTGCTTTTTTGTCCAAATGGAAGTAGAACCAGCTCATTCTTGCATGAGTGGACAATCGCCCGACAGGAGGTCAACGTTTACCCACGCCTTTTAACCACCACCACCACCACCACCTCCAGTCATTGTGTGTACGTGAGCGTAACGTCGTCGTGTAGCAGGCAGACATTTTGTTACGTAGACATTAGATTGTGTAGGTGTACCTCATGGTTTGGATCAAATCACCAGTGATTAACTATAGTATCAGCAATATTCATTGTTAGTACTAACACCAAGCTGCATAGAATTTGTTGTATTTCTCAATATATTGATTACCGTATACAGTAACGGCAAGATGTTTATCGTATTGAAATTTCTGCTCCTGCTATTGCCATTATCATGGCTTAGATTACAATTTGGTTATTTCTTACATGATTTCAATCAAGAATCTTTGACAGGGTGGTCAAAGTTTGACGTGAAGGTCTGCCAAGATTTTATGACGCAGGCAAAAAGCCTCTAAATTTAGCATTAGCATGTGATTGCGAACGGAATTGTCGTCTGTCTCCATGTACCCTGCGATTGGATGGCAACCAGTTCAGGGTGCACCCCACCTCCTGCCCATAGATATGGTTAGGGTTAGGGTTAACCCTACCGTGACCCTTGTGAGGATAAGTGGCTCAGAAAATGGATAGATGGACGGTGAAACCGGTGTTGTGGGCTACTTTACGCAAACTTTCCACAGGGTAGAACTTCACTGGTTTTCTGGGGTCATGTTCGGGACCCTTAAAATTTTGATATTTTCATTAGGATACACGGCTTGAAAGAATTTGAGTTTTTAGGCATATTGAAGAATCCCCCCCCCCCTCCACTCCCCCCCAAAAAAGGCAATTCATTCAACAGAAATTGCAAGAATGCTGTTTTACAAGCAGCCACAGGGAGCGGCGTTGGCCACTAATTGCTAACAGGGATGGAAAGTGATGAATATCTATTCATCCATCAATTTTCTGAGCCACTTATCCTCACCATTCATACATCTCTAATTAGCAGTATGGGCTAGAAATGCTACATCACTACCATGACATCATTCACAGGGCAAGGTATCTTGTGGGTCTCATCTGAGCAGTAAAATGACAGATTATGGTGGGGGGCGAGGTCCGATCTGAAGCTCGTGTTTGTTGACATCACGTTACTACAAACAAGCTTTGCGTGATTATGTGTCTCCAATCATAATTTGAGGCACCCGACTGTCTCTAAAATGATGCTTTACGACTTCCTTATTAAATCTTCTCTTAATGTTGAGACCCACATCTGTTCTCCCTTTATCTTGTTTTGTGAATTTCTTCCCCTCAACCTCCTGCTTGGGCCTTATATGACATAGTACAGTATATAGTTATGATGCATGAAAATATTGCACTAAAAGGCTGCCCTAGGGTTCACCGATCAAAGAGATAATCTTCCCTGAGCATAAACGTGATGGGAAAACGCAAAGCTAACCAAAATCCACGAGGATTGTTAATAACCCGAGAACTCGAGTATGCAATTGTGTATTATGTGATGTTTATGATGGTCCCCTTTTTGTTACCGACAACTTTTGAGAGTAGTGTTTAAAACTAGGGCGCCACAATCCAGCAGCTGGAAAGCGTTGGCCTCACAGTTCTGAGGTTCCGGGTTCAATCCCAGCCTTGCCTGTGTGGAGTTTGCATGTTCTTCCTGTGTCTGTGTGGGTTTTCTCCGGGTACTCTGGTTTCCTCCCACATCCCAAAAAACCTACTACATTAATTGGACGCTCTAAATTGCCCCTAGGTGTGATTGTGGGTCCGGCTGTTTTTTCTCGATGTGCCCTGCGATTGGCTGGAAACCCGTTCAGGGTGTACCCCGCCTCTTGCCCGTTGACAGCTGGGATAGGCTCCAGCAGTCCCCGCGACCCTTGTGAGGATGAGCGACTCAGAGAATGGAAGGATGTATGTTTAAAACTATAGGAGGCTGTAAAAGCACCATAAATCACCCAAAAGTTGCCCAATGTAAAATAAGACCCTAAACAAGATTCATCAATCAATAGATAGATTAAAATAAATCTCTAACAAGCTCCACAGGTTTAATTAAGACTAAATTTAAACTTCCAAATGTTTTGCATGCTAAATAAAGAAATCCCCTAGTTGCGCAAGTTAAAATGAGACTAGTACTTCCGCAGGGTGAAATAAAACTATTACATCGGCAATTCAATCATTGATTTATTAAACCACCGACATCCTGACATTGTTCTCCAGGAAATTCTTTTTTTTAGCTCGTAGAGGAGACGTGCGGGTCACGACAGTTTATGATTGTAACCCTGAAAAATAAGAAAATGCCAAGCGCCCAAAAGCTGAGGATTAAGCGGCCGTGTCAGCGAAATGACCAGAGCAGCTTTGGCTCATACTGTATGTCCTTTTCTCTGGAATGTGGTTCACAAAAGTTCAAAGGCAGAAGGACATGGACTTCACGAGATGTTGTTGTAGTTACTTGTATTATCTTTTGGCGAAATCATCACAATACCTTAAGCAAAGGAACACTAGAAGAACTGTATTTTTTTTCCACGGTGAATCCTCGAAAAGGATGGCCAAAGAAACACACCTACGGGAGTCGTTGTACGTTAAAATAATAATAATAATAATAATTGCATATCATTTTGGTTGAGGACACATCCTTCAGATTGGGGCTCATTTGGGCAAAGTCTCTAGCATGACTTCCAGTTCAATTTCGAGGATGAATTCTTGGGAAACTTTTGGAATGTCCTGCTGTGTATTTAAGACACGTCCATCCAATTTAGTCTCAAGTGGCGAAACGGGTGAAATTGACACTTTTGTACTAAGTCCATGGTAGAGAGTTACTCTGTGGAGGTGTAAAAAGCCAAAAATATGGGCCGTTAAAAAAAAAAATCGTGATGCTTTAAGAGATGCTGTTCCACTCCAGTGCTGCAAGATGCTAGTGACCATGCTAACTTCTGCAAATATAAAATCTTGGTGAATGTCGTGGCTCTCTACACTAAAAACTAAAACACTGCACGACTAAAAAAAACTCATGTTCACCTTGGATTCAGTAAAAAGATTTGTTAGGGTTGGTGGGTGTTTGCTGATCAAAATTTGATTAGCATTATTTTTTTCCGCTGACAACTGTCCACGAATGAGGCGGGTGGCTGGCTAGCTGGGTGCCCGACCTTAAGTCTATAATGGCTGTGCCCACCGCTGCCCGCCTCCTGGCTCCCCCCAATAGTCGCATCGGTTAAGATATGACAGCTGTAAATCCCCAAAAAGTTGCATAGGTTAATATCGACCGTAAATCCCACATAAATTCCATAGTCGTCCCGTGAATTTGCCAGCTTCCAAGGTAGCATCAGAAATTGAATGCCGCCAGTGAATAATGTAAAGGGAGGGTGGCAATTCACACCCCATGACACTTTGCCCCATGCTAATTTAAGAAGACTATCATAAATCTTCTAAAAGATTCACTCGTTGAAAATAAGACTACCCTCGATGTTAAATGCAAAATTATCAATGTGCATAACGCACACATTTTGTGGAATTTGGAATTTAGTGTACTTTGAATGCAGTGTTAGTGTTGCTAGCTAAACTAAAACAGTCTGAAGTGTAAGTTCTTTTCTCACCTTCAGTTCTGGATAGCAGTAATAATGCTCAGTTGTGATTTGATTTTCGATACGTCCGACAAGGCTAAACAGGGTCACCCAATCCCAATGATGAAACTTTGTGACATCATTATTTGTGGCTGGTGTGTTAGTGCGAGTGGCAGACTGCTGTCGTATTTAACGCGTCTTCTCAAAACGCCTCGGCTCTCACATCAGTGACAAAAAACGATGTTTGTCGGACGCCTCTCGTCTGCAGCTGTCTCGCTTTGGAATCTCACACACAAGCTAACAAGCTAATCCCGGCGTATTAGCACCTCCTGCTACGAACCAGATGCCCCCATCTTGACGAGCTCCCTGGTAAACCATCTTAAAAGTCTTAAAGACGCTACCTCGTCGAAGGCACGTCAAGTTTACGGATAAGTGCCAACCAACGGCGGGGCAGTGTTGAGAGATTTGAATCATTTCTAGAAATATTCCCATCAGAATGTAACGATGATGCGATAATCTATATTTTGGCAGAAAAAAACTCTATGACATGTTGTAATATCAATCTTGATACAGACGTATGGAAATAAAGGGACAATGAAAGTTCAGGACGCGCGTGTTTATTTTTGTTTGGACCTCATACTAAGAGCGTAAATGATCCTTGAAGCAAGTCATCCTCTCTGTTGTGTATGTCAACACAATTTGATGGATTGCCACTTCCAGAGATGAATAATATCTGTCTCAAGCGTTCTTTGTCAGACATTTTTGACGTCTGCAGCTGCTAATGCGCAAACAAATGTGGCGAAATGGACACTGCCAAAAAGATCTTTAACGCAAAATCTGCACACATGCACCAGCTGCTCTCTTGTCTCATTTTACAGGACAACATCACGCTGTTCCAAATTAGTCTTGGAAATGCATTTTTTTTTTTTATTGGTGCCTCATAAATTCCAGCCATGCCACGATAATGGGAGCTCTGATGCGTTGACGTTTGCTAACAAAGTACCAGAGGTGGAAGTAAGTCACAAGTTTCGAGCATGTTTGAAGTTTCTGTGGTAAAAAATAAAGCAAATTGGGCGATTTCCCCATTAAAAATTCAAGAAAATCGAGTCAAGTTATTACTTAAGCAAATTAGACTGAAAGTCAATTGATAGAGTCTTGCTCAGTCACGCATATTTTTGCACGTAGTATCTGTACTTGTGCTAGCTGTTCTGACGTATTCCCAACACATAGTTTGCATCCATGTACCGATCCATCCATAATTCATTGATTAAGGCGTTCCCAGGCCAGCGTGTCCTGGTCCTCGATCTTAACTTGGCTTTCCCTAAACGTTTGAATGTCCTCCCGTACTTTTTGCACAACTTTCCCACAAGGACCTAAAGTGCAGTTTTCTTTTTTCTTCTAATTTCCAAGAATCCTCCATTTAATGCCTTTCTGTTACTCTTCCAGTCCTTCTGCAGCACTCTTTAGCTCAGTACCCACTTCCTGTTTGAAGCATAGCATTGTCGAAGGGTTGTTTGGTGTTGTTTTTGGTGTCACAAGTTCCCAATTTAAACAACATGATGATATCATTTCTATTCAATGGATTATGGATGTGATTATTAATAATGGATAATGGAATATTCTGTAGATTGGAAAGCCATCAGGGTTTCCCTGTACAGCACAGGTGTCAAACTCAAGGCCCGGGGGCCAGATCCGGCCCGCCGCATGATTTTATGTGGCCCGCGAAGGCAAATCACGAGTATGAACTTCCATGATTTTTGTTCAAATCTGTACCAAGATTTCAAATTGTCACATCATAAATGATAATGTTGGGATATTGCAAGCATTATTGTGTACCCCAGCATCAGCAATACTTTAAAAACACATTAATCATGATTTCTAATTCCAAAAGTAGCTCATAAATTTTGCATGTAAATATGATCAGGTGAAAGAGTTTCATGGTTTCACAGTCATAATGGGAACCTCTGAAGGAAACCGTAACTACAACGTGGTTCGCGACAAAAAATGAGTTTGACACCCCTGCTGTACAGGTTAAATTCACAGTTCATCAAGCCCCCACCCTATCTTTGCTCTCTGCTCACCATGCATACCACCACCCACACTCACCATTCCAGCAGTTTTATTAACTCATTTCCAAAGTCTGCCTACTTTTGCTTGATCTTCTTTTCAATTTTCTGATTCACACGACAGGAGTATTCATAAACAAATAATACAATTTAGTGAGTGATACTATACATCACCGGTGTCAAACTCAAAGCCCGGGGGCCAGATCCGGCCCACCACATTATTTTATGTGGTCCGCGGAGGCAAATCACATGTCAACTTTCATGAGTCTTGTGAAAATCTGCAAAATGCATTTATTGGTTGATTCATGGACTGAACTAAAAGTTTCGGTTCACCTATACTGTAAAGCCCAAAATTGCAAACCCTTTGTGAGGAGTGTAGAGAACAGGTTTGGCTCCAATTACACATCTAGTGTTTTGGACTGATTCCACTCCCTTCAGGCGTGGGGTAGGGTGGGGTAGGGGCGGGGGGAGGGGGGTTACTATAAATCTTCAAAATGTCAGGGCCCTGTAGTTACAGGATTTGGTCTTCAGGGGAAGGGGACTGGAGTGGAACACCTGGAATCCTTCAGCGGCACAAATAAGCACTGATGAAAAACAAATGTCAGCACTCCCTCCACGCTCCCCTTCCCCTTAACTCCATTTTTTTTTTTTTTGCCTTTTCGACAAGCCCTGCAGCGGCAGAGCCATGTGTTTACCCTGGCCGGGATGAAGCGAGTGGCTACTGGCGGAGCCGTTGCCAAGCACGCTGACGCCTGACCCATATTCCGGGGGGGGGGGGGGGGTTCCGGAGAGTTCGTGCAGGTTCCGCACCGCAATGAATGGATTATATTAGTTCACATAACTGCGTAGATGGCAGTTAAAGATAATAATACCAAAGAAAGAAAAGATGCTATCGAATTGTGAAAAGCAGAAATGGGTCAAGGACAACGCGTGACAGCACGTCATAACAATTCCGAGAAAATCCCCAAGTAGTTTTGAGATGAGAGCCATCTAATTGGATTATTATTTGGACACTATTGATATTTTGTCTCTGATCTTTTGATGCTCTAGAATGGAGGAAAGCAAAAAAATATTATCGCATCAATCATAAGCTATCAAACCCATTTCCAAATGAGCGCGATTAAAGGCGTTCAGAACTTATGGCAATGCTGCGGTATCGTTACTTTGTCTTTGGTCTTTGTATGGACGGGCACAACATTTTTTTTCCACAACCATTAAAATAAATAAATAAAATATTTATAATAATAATAAATTATGATGAATTAAATGTTTAAATCCAAACCAAAAATTAAGTTATCGTTCCATTTTCCAAGTGTATGGATAAAGTAATTACTAGTCACTCTGAAATTCTTGAAAATAAAATAAACATTTCATATGATTAAAAAAGTTAATTGATTGCAAAAAATAAATTGTTGAAAAAACAAAAATAAATATGAAATAATTACTTTTCAGAAATATGAAAAAATGTGTAAAATGAATGCAAATTTAAACTAAAAAAGATATTAAAAATAAATATTCATTACAAATGAAGTAAAACTAAAATTAGAATAAGTCTAAAATAAATTAGACGAAGGTAAAATAGTAAACATATAGTAAATAACACTAACTAAAAAAATAAAAATAAAAAATAACACTAACCCTAATGAATTATAATAATACTACCACATTTAAACTACAAAACATACTCATTAAAATTTTAAATAAAAATAAAGTGTATCATTGAAAATGACATCAAATAACAAATGAAATCTATACGATTTATGGTGATGGAAAAATTCAACTATGAAATAAAATGCATAAAATAATTATTATAAACTATAAAATTAAAAAAAAATAAAAAAACAGTATTTACCATTACAACTTGTTAAAACTTTGATTAACCCAAAAAATAAAATGCATGAAATATTAACTTTGGAAAATTTTAATCCAATCAAAAATAAAATATAGAAAAGAATAAAATAAATACATAAAACAATGATTACTTTAAAATGTAACTGCAAAAAAAAAAAATCATCATTTGGCTAATCATCCCCTGAGATTTTTTTAATAGCCCTAATGTTTAATGAAATGCCAAGAGGTGTTTGTCTTTGTGAGGTAATATTATACAAAAGTAAAATAAAAAAAATAAAATAAATCAAAGCTACTAATAACATAAATCAATTACTAATTAAAAACGTCATTGAACACAGACGCACACACAAAAACACGATTTGCATCCCGATAATCATCCCTTTACAGTATATTTTTCAATATTAAATAATTGCAAATAAACGTTAACATGATGGATAATGAATCGCGTCACGTTTAGCTGCTGGGAAAATAACTTGCACGCCAACTGGCAACTGTCACGCTCCCCTTTCAGTACTTTAAATACGATTAATTAAGGAATAATTAGGGTGAAATGCCGGCCTTGTATTTCGTTTAAAACTTTAGAGCGACTTCGAGGGGTGGAACGTACCCTGGAGATCGTCAGCGGTGTGCTGAAGTCCCGTCCCCCGACCAGGCGAAAGCCCCACGGGGAGGGTCCCTTGAGAGTCACGCTGTATGGCATGCCGGTGCCGGTGCCGGTGCCGGTGGGCCTGGAGACCGAGACGACGCAAAGTATCCGCGCAGGGAGGAAGGGAGAAAGTCCCGCTCTGCTCTGCTCTGCTCTGCTCTGCTCTGCTGCTAGGCGACGCGCTCCCGCCTGACAAAAACTCTCCCGAGGTCTTGAATCAAGTTTAAATAACAAGAGCCGCCCGTGACGCCTTTTGACGGGGGCCGAGCAGCCCGCCCTCGGACCGCGAAGGGAGGCTCCCACTCGGGGGAGGGAAGCTCCGGCACTGCCCGTGCCCGCGTCCGCGTCATGCAACAAGTCCATTCTCTATTATCGTGGGCTCCGATGTTATTGTTTCCTTGCTTCTAACATGTAGAAGAAGAAGAATCATTCACAAACAATTATTATCATTGTTGCTTTTATTAAGTCTTCCACAATATTTATTGAGCAAATAAATTGGCGCCTATTGCAAATCATCTTTCTCCATTCAAATTAATGGAATTTGCATGACTACAAGCCGCTCCCCTCCTTTCCAAAAATGTAATGTCACATATAACAATAGACATTTTGTTATAACCATCCATCCATTTTTCCAAGCTGCTTATCCTCATAAGGGTCGTGGGAATGCTGAAGCCTATCCCAGCTAATCGGACTACACACTATACCAGTTCATTTATGTTCAACTGGGATTGTCATTTGACAATTTGATGGCTCCTTTTTTTCAAATTAACAGTTCCTCTCTATATGCTTAAAGGTCAAGTGTCATGCCTATAAACATTCTAAAATAGATATTGTAATGATAAATACATATCTCATTATTCACTTCAATGTGTATACAAAAAAATAAATATGAGCGGTGAGCGCGTCATCCATGCGCAAGGTTGCCGAAGTGTCATTCCACATCCAAGTGGTCGCAATATTGGCTGCATCTCCTGTCCGTGACGTCACCCCGGACATTCGCCATTGAAAACACGCTCTGGTCCCTACTGTGGGAGTCGAACACGCCCCTTCTGACACGGAAGCTCTTTTCGAAGAAGAAAACATCTCACCACTGTGTGAAGTTACCGGGGCAATATTACCCCATTGTTTCGAGCCATATTTAGATGGTATGCAATCACGGCCAAACCGCCTACCCGTCCGATCCACTTCCGTGGTGGAGATGAGCCATCGCGGCCCGGCGCCGCGACGAGCCACCCCGGCGACAAGGCCGCAGGCCGGCTCAGCCAGCTCGGCGTTGTCGACGAGGCCGGGGAGGCCGAGCCAGCCGAAGCTTTTGCGGTGTTGTTCGTAGCCGCCGTCCGCGATGAACAACAACACTGCCAAGCCGGGGCGCTTTACGGCGTCGTCGTTGCACACTGCGCCATTGTCGCCAGCGTTGTTCAGAGCCACCGCCGTCCGCGAGCCCGACAGCCTTCGCCGAAGCCGTGACCGGCGGACGCGGCGCCTTGGCTAGGGGGGCTCATTTTCGATGCCGAGGTGGCTTATCGCCGAGCCGGGCTGCTTTACGGCGTTGTTGTCGAACATGGCTGAGTGCGCCATTGTAGGGAGAGTTGTTCATAGCCGAGCCGACGCGCACATCGACACATTTAGCGCGCCTGTCATACGTACGTGGATCTTTTGTTACGTTACGAGAGACCGATTACATGGTCCGGCCCAAACTATTATTTTTTTTTTGTAGCTGTATACACAACGACCTGTCATTTGGAACACACGGAGCTCTCGTCCTTTGCACCTGTGCAATCTATTTGTCATGACAAACCGGGTCATTTTGAAAAGTATAAAAGCGAATCCATCCTCCCGTGTGTTCGAGCAATATCCAGCAATGCAACGAGCCGACATTTTGGCTAACACGAAGGAACAACAAGCTAGGTTCCCGCAGGTAAAACTAATAGAAAGAAACGAGTCCGGTCGAGCGCGCTACTGCCCTGTATGTCACTTCCTGCTTCTTGTCGAAAACAAATCCCTCGAGAGGATTTTCATGACGGGAGTTACAAAAATCATTATACGTCAAAATCATATTTTTGTGGTGAAAAAAAACAGATGGGTCCATACCAGCTGCCGTTTTTTCATTCATAACATACTAAAAATCATCCATTTCATGACACTTGACCTTTAACTACTGCTTGTTAAGTGATGAGAGTTCACTGCCACCATACAGCACTCGTATCTCAAATTTCTGCGCGCAAATTAAGTCGGGTCACTCATATGTCAAGGCTCTAGTGTTCTTCACATCGTAAAAATCTCCCACTTTGTTGAGGCCCTAAGAAGTACGGCGACCTCATTCGAAGATGTAGGCCGTGTACCCAATGTCGTGGCCAGTGAGTGTATATTATTTTACATTCGTCACCTTTTGGATGCTCTCATCGTTCGAGTCGGGTTATGAGTGAGTCACTGAGTTTCTTACTTTGCGGAGGGATGATCTCAGACATTCCGCGGCGTCTGTTTCTGACAACAGCGGGACCGTCTCGAGGTCTGAGTCAACCTGAGGCCGCTAATGTAAGCGCAAGTCACGCCTCCGTCGTGTTGTCATGACCGTACGACACGTCATTCGGTGTTACGCCGCTGAACTTTCACCCCAACCGACAACTATAGACTTGTTGAAAATAAATAAATAAAACGGGTTGCCTTGACTTAAGAGTGCCCAAACTTATTATTTTTTGGGGTCATGAGCCACCATCTGGTCGATATCTTTTTTTACTTTGTGTTGCGAGTCACAATTTGATATAAAATATGATACTGTTGTTTCAGATACGGGCAAACTCTGAATTTAAAGGAAAATTCCGGTGGTTTGGAGTAACAATGTATCCAATAGGTCATGTAATATGTACTCTATCTTGATAATGTAAAGTTAAATCCTCTCTCATTTAATAGTGTTTTGAGAAGATTTTTATCGATAATTACAAATTTTCGTGAGTCACATGACCTACATACACAGGTTCAAATCTATACGGAAGTATTCCTCGGTCTTCCCGAGCAACCGATATTGCTATTTCGTCATCAGATGAGGATAAATCTGAGAAATCAGCGCCGGGCATAATGGTGTCACATGTAATCGCACGTTTGGAACCCCACGTAACACGTCACATCTGCGCACGGAGGTCACGTGACTCGCGAAAATGGCGGCGCACCTGAAAATTGGTAATTGTCGCTAAAAATCTTCTCAAAACATTATTTAATTAGAGAGGATTTACACGATCAAGATAGAGTACATATGAAATGACTTATTGGATACATTGTTACTCCAAACCACCGAAATTTTCCTTTAATGGCGAAATGCTCCAAGAGTGGAACTATAATAAATATCTTACTCTTTATGGACGCTTGCTTTTTGTCTTCACCTTTTTCCCCATGATCAACTCATCACTCCGACATCCTTCCTACTGTACTTAGTACTGCAGTATGGCAAGCGGGCAAAACAGAAACCACCACTGCTCGTTTTTAAATGTGTTTTATTTCAATCAGTTCAAATGAACTAATTCTTGAAATCGTTTAACAGTGATGCACCAACAACAACTGACTGGACTTGGCAGTGTTAAAATTCCACGTCGACAGCGTGTAGTTCACCAGCCTGCCAAATCCACAAAAACACGCTTTTTTTTTTTTGGTTTGGCGTCACCTCGAGTTTCTAGCTGCTTTCTGTCAAGTTCCGCTGACATCCGCAGCACTTTGTTTGCATCTGGCTGGGGCGGTCGGTGGGGTTGACCAGCGATGCACGCCTTACATGTGCTGAAGCAATCAGGGAGCGTGGCGGTCTTACGAAGGCGAGCTTAAGCAGAAAGACTGCAAGCCCCGAGGTCGTCTTTAGAAAATACCCTCGTGAATTTCTTTTCGGTCCAAAAAAACCTCCAGTTAACCGGGAGGATTACATCAACTGGGAAGCCGGCGGTGCCAATCAGATAGCCCCCTTCAATAATTTCAACATACTTTCTTGTAATACTCCAGTTTTAACCCTTCGAAGATATTTAAAATCCATTTCCACACGAGACGTGATGTCACCCTTTTGGAATAGCGAAATTAGTTTAGGAGGAGCGGAGATTCAATTAAGTTACACAATGGTTGGATTGTTAAAGTCCACGCATCAATTTTTTTTTTTTTTATGGAATTATATTACTGACATTGGGATTGTTTTTGGTGATGAAACAACCAAGTCAAAAAGTCCTTAGGACTTGATGGAAATCGACCTGAACTGAGAGAGAATGCGTTCACCGGGGGCTCGACGTCATGAAGGCATGTTGTTACTCTTGGCAGCTGATGGGGGATAAGCAGTCCGGATCGTCGTTCAATCAAAAGAAAACAAAACCCCACTTTGGGTTTTCACTAATATCCTGAGCGTTTTTTTGCAGTTGGGCACCACTTCGGTCTGGGATGTAAACTCAAGTGTCTGCAAAACCCTCCGAGTCGTAAACGTTTGCTTTCGTCGAGAGATTCGACCGATGACACGACTCGACCGAGGCGTGCGACCCAAGGAGCTCGACACGATCGTCTGGAAGTCATTACGCCAAGGAACGCTCCGTCCCTCGCTCCTTCTAGTGTCGGCGTCTCCGAATGCCTCGCAAGTGTAAAGTTGGCACACCGAGCGTAAGCTGAAGGTGAATCACTCCGCTAAACAAACGAAGGCGACATAAGCACTTGTTCGTAAAGTTTGACTTCAAGATCGTCACTGTTTGCGTTTCTGTGGCCAAGAGTTGGCAAAATAAAATGGACGAAAATGAAACCGTTTCGTGATGAAGGCTTATATAATCATATTAGCATTACTACCAGATTCAATTTGTCTTTTTCTTGCATCTGTTAAACTGCAATAATCCTACAGTAATTGCCTGCATATTTGGAGTTCAATTTCCACCACTTTACATCTTTACATGTCTTTTTGTGCTATTTCTGAAGGGCTCTAAGACCCGCCCACAACACCCGACGGAGAACAGGCAATCTAAAGAAAAATAAAATAAAATAAAAGACAGTTGGCGACTCACACCCCCACATTGAGCGATTTGCTCTTGGACGCCCTAAACCAGGGGTGCCCTGACTTTTTTACCCCAAGATCTACTTCTCAAGCATCCAGCCTCTCGTGATTGCCAGGGGGTGTGGCGTTTTTTTTTTTTTTTTTTTTTAAGAATGACCAGTGATGAAATAGCGACCAAGTCACAAACCTCGACCAACTACAATAATGCAAAACATATTTATTTTAAAGTATATTGAGGATTCTTTATGTGGAAATGTACGTTTGTGTGCACTGCATGAGCCAATATTACACAACATAATTAACTTCCAACATTTTTTGTAACTATCTGAGTTCACGTTGATGATCACTTAACACCACACGAATGAAAATGCACACTTGGGCTGTGTCACTCACATCATTGGATTCGTCCAACTGCGGTGAAAAACTCTGACAATCGCCAATGTCCTTCCAAACATCAGCCATGGCTTCACAGCGCAGTGTTACTGTACTCCTTTACAGCTGCAGAGATTTTATTGAAGATAATATTCACGCATTATTTTTTAAAAGATCGGAACAACGAGTCAGCTATGCCTCTTTAACGTGCGATGTGACGAACCCGGAAACGATTCTTCGGTGACTGCTGGGCGGCCAATTGGGATTTTAGTTTGTACACTTTTCTATTTCCCAGCTTGCTTTTCGGCGGAATGTCGGTGTCGTATTTGCCAGAAACGGTTCGAAAATTCCGCGACACATTTCACTACACTGGCAAAAAAAAAGTACAGCTGATGTCTGTTTCCTTTTCTTTTTTTATCGGCACGCCGTCGCGATCGACCGAAACTGCCTCGCGATCAACGCATCGAGCACCCAAGCTCCCTTAAACCGATCCTGTATAGACTTTTGAGGTTGGCTATACACTATATTGTACCTGATCATTTTTTTATTGAAAAGACAGAGTAACAGTCATTGACGAAAAGTGAGTTGCTACAGAGGGTGAAAATAGAAGTAAATCATATCTCGAAAGGCTCAGCTCCCATTCACTTGAATGTACTGTCCAGTACATACTTTGCTCACGTACATGTTAGTGACAAAATAGCTTTGCAATGGCATCCACAGATATATGATCAATTATGAATATTGTTAATATTATTGTGAAACATAATATATGTGTATTGCACATACTGTATTTGTACGACTTGGCAGTGGCCAGCTGGGCCGGCTCGATGGGCTTCTACAAAGATGACTCAACTCCGTTGTGGAAAATTTCCACAAAAGAATGCACATGCACAATAACGCGTAGTTTTGACATTTTGGAACTGGAGAAAATGAACCGCAGAAAATGTAACCCAGCATGAATGGAAATGGTGGAATGTCCCATTTGTGGTCACATTAAACAACCAATCTCAATTATAATCAATCATATGAGATTAACAAGAAGGGGTAACAGCCGCTGGTTCTGTTTCGTTTAGTTTTTAGCATGAATAGGCAAACAAGCCATCAAGATATCAAAACAAAATGGTAACAAAAGCCAGACGCAAGAAATTTTCCTGGTAGTCCTCACTTGTTTGAGTAAATTTTTTTTTTTTTTTACATTCCAAGTGTAGACCGCAGGTCTGCAGAAAAAAAAAAAAAGGTTGCACGTAGGACTGAAATAAGGGCAACCGGATATGCAATCTTTCACCTGGTGTTGTACCAAAACGGCGTGTGTGTTCCAACCGGTAGCTGTTAATGTTTACGCTGCCCCCGGCGTACGTTGAGAGTTACTGAAATTGAGCATTCGGGAGCCTCGGGGGAAAGCTTAGGTCCGAAGCGTACGCCCTAAAGTTAGAAACCGCACCCTCCCCTGTATGTCTTCACTAGCAAATATGTTTTTGATGCAGTCCCAGGACGCGAGCGTGTAGTCATGACAGTTATACAGAAACGAACGAGCTGGGCAAGACCCGATTCCGTGCCCGGCCGTTGAAAATCAAGCATGACGAACGAATACACTGCGGTAAAAAAGTCGGATCCCACTTGATGAATATAAATGTCCGCGGTAGAATGAGTTAGGACACCTGGGAACTGCTTTAAAATGTGAAGAAAAATGCCCGCTATAGCTCGCCACGTCCCACCGACTCCCAAAGGTCCAAATGGGCTGTTTTGATCCGATTCTTCCTCATAAACAGACTTTGCTGAGGGCTAAACGGAGCTGTTCGCGGCGAACAGGCTTGTTCTGACAAATCCTTCTTTGTGACTCACGCCTTTCAAACGAGCGTTTCATCCAAGATACTGATGTTAAACTCAAGGCCCGGGGGGCTCAAACCCGGCCCGCCACATGATTTTATGTGGCCCACGATGGCAAATCATCTGTCAGCTTCCATGATTCTTGTGAAAATTTGTACCAAGTTTCTAATTGCCCTATATCATAAATGATAACGTTAAGATATGTATGTATGTACAGTATGTATGTATGTGGGCGGCACGGTGGATCAGCTGGTAAAGTGTTGTCCTCAGACTTCTGGGGTCCCGGGTTCAATCCCGGACCCACTTGTGTGTAGTTTGCATCTTCTCCCTCTGCCTGGGTTTTCTCCAGTTTCCTCCCACATCCCAAAAACATACAACTCAAACTCAAGGGCCGGGGGCCATATCCGGCCCGCCAGATGATGTCATGTGGCCCGTGAAGCCAAATCTACAGTGTCATTTTCCATGATTCTTGTAAAAATCTGTACCAAAATTATTTCAAATTGTTATATATCACAAATGATAAAGTTGAGATATTACAAGCCTTTTTTGTTCCCGAACACGAATAGTTGAAAAACACTTGATTCCAAAACTAGTTCATCAATGGATGATCTATATATGATGAGATGATGAAATATTTGTATTGTTTCACAGTCATAACGGCCCTCTGAGGGAAACCGGAACGACAATGTGGCCGGCGAGAAAAATGAGTTCTAAATTGAGCTCTAAATTGCCCCTGGGCGTGATTGTGAGTGCTGCTGTTTGTCTCGACGTGCCTTGTTATCGGCTGGCGACCAGTTCAGGGTGTACCCCGCCTCCTGCCCGTTGACAGGTGGGATAGGCTCCAGCACTCCCCACAACCCTGTGAGGATGAGCAGCAAAGAAAATGGATGGATGGATGGATGATCTAAGACAATAGTGAAAACCAGTCACTACCTCAGGGAGGGAAGTAAACAAGTTTTTGAGTGACTTCTTTCTTGAATTGGACTTGTTTCCCATCCCTCCGTGTTTTTGCTCACCCTTTTCTCCCCAACTTGACCGACGTCTCACCTCGTCGTCGGCTCTCTGGCAGCCGCAAGCTTCACTTGGCCGAGCGGCCAGATTGACACATTTAATGGGCTCGTTAGAGCTGGAGCGGCGAGCGCAAGACGCGCTGCCGTCAGTGGAAACGGGGTCGACGAGGGCGGAAGAGACGGAAACCGACGTAATGATCAGCGCGAGCATTTGGGGAACTGGAAGTCGGAGGAAAATGACGAGCGTAAAAGATGTCAAGACGCTCGATGGAGAAATCCGTCTCGTTTGGCACAGGCAGAACAAAAGTTAGCGTTCAAAATGTCAACGTTGCGCTTTCCAAAAAGAAGACAAACCATTGATGATGCACATACCTGGAAAAAAAAAATCATCCTCTCTGTACTTCATTTTCAGTTCTTTTCAGATTTTCTTTTTACAGTAGTTGTACGGGATTTTGTGTTTGGTTACAGTAGGGTTACACTTTACAAGTACACAACTGCAGTTGCAGGAAAATTGGGATGTGGTTTTTTTGGGGGGTAATTTTCCATATTGACAGGATGCCTGATTTGGGTATATGAAGAGAAATAAATTTTCATCACTCTGCAGCACACTACTGATGTCGGACTTTCGTCGAGATGTCTCGTCAATTTCAAACAAGTGTCGTGGCATCAAGGGAACGTTCTTTCGGTCGCTACCATGCAAAGATGGACCATAAACCTCATGATTGCTCTCAAATTTAAATCTCTTACTACTGGGCGAAATGTTTTAAAGAACAAAGAGAGGCTCCAAAGCCGCCACAGTCTTCTTGTTCAAAAAGGATTAAAAGCCCTGACAATCCTGCGTTCACTTGCCCGATCTTCCCCCAACATGGCCGCCAGTGGTGCAATACCGTAATTTCTGGCCTACACAGCGTACCTGACTATAAGCGGTAACGCTAGCACGGTGCTAAAAGTGGAGTTTAAAAAAACATACCGGTAAAAATCACTGAAACACAGGAGTAACACAGCAGCAGTAACACAGCAGCAACATGCTAGCACAGCGCTAACGCTAGCGTAGCGCTAGCAGGGTTGGTAAAAAAAAAAAAACATACCGGTAAAAGTCCCTTCTTTCATTCATTCATTCATTCATTCAGGCACATATATTCCACCAGTCTCACTCTTACCTTTTCCGATCGAGTGCGCCCTTGCGGCCGTTAGAAAAAATGCACAAATTAGCTACATCACCGCATAAGGCGCCGGTTTGAAAGCTTGTGAAAAAGTTGCGACTTATAGGCCGGAAATGACGGTAGTTCTTCTAGTGCGATAAACCAGAAGCTTCCATTTCTTTGTTTTGTGTTTTTTGAATATATTGTCATTGTTATATCATTTCTAGGGCTGGGCATTGCTTTGTCATTTTGATTTTTAATTTTGGGTGGGTTTTATCACGTTTTCCAAAACAATACCAATCGTTGCAAGAACCGTATTTATCCTTGTGAAAATGTACAAGTCGTAGGATTTCGAACATGACCCCAGAAAACAGACAAAAAGTCGCTCCTATTCCTATTGCAAGTACGCCAGTTTCACCGATCAACCTGAAATTTGTACTTAGACCTTAAACTGTCAAAAATGTCAAGGACCCATGCCCAACAGAAAGTCGGCCATTTTGGCCAAATTCCCGACCTCACACTTGGAAGAGATGAGAGAATTAGCCCAAAGGAGCCTCAAACAAATCAGCGATGCCTCAACATACCTGAAATCTCACACATTTTTTTTCAAGTACACTGATGCCTCGGTTCTCGACCACAATCCGTTCCAGAAAACAGTTTGAGAAGTGATTTGTTCGAAAACCGAATCGACCTTTCCCATTACAATGAATGGGAAAAAGAAATAATGCGTTCCGAGCCTAAAAAATGTCTTTTTAAAGCATTTTTTATAGCTTTTCCTGATGATAAACTGCATAATAGTTTAAATACTTTATATAATAAAATAATTTTAGAAATATATTTATTTTTTCCTTAGAATGTTTGCTTTAGTAGTAGAGTACCCTAGGCTGGGAGTGCATTGCCGTATCTGTAGCGACTCGGCCCCCAGCCTTGTAAATCACCAGCTATCAGTAAAGTAGACTCGATCTCATTCCACTGGGTTCGTGTAACCTATAGCCATTATTTTTTTTCTTTACAGTCCTGAATGGCCAGAACCTGTTTACGCTTCTTATCGGAGTTTCCTTCCATTCCGTTTTGTCAATATTGGGTTAAGCCGTCAGCCCCACTTTTATGTGCCGGCCAGTGACGACAGCCTTTCAGTCGAAGAGGGCATGTGGAAACACATTCTGTGGGATGTACTCGCAAGGGTGGACAATGATTCGTCACATATGAGGTCGGAATTATGGAATACACAGATCCTCCCCCCCAAGACTTTCAAAATGAGTTGGTGATATCTGCAAGTGGGTTTTTCACAGCTAAAAAAGAAAAAAAAAGCTTTATCCGCATGCTTATCTTTTTGATCTAAAATGGACTTTTGAAGACTGAAACTTGTTCAACTTTCGGATTGTTTGAATTTTGAATTGATTTTCACAATACAATTTAATGGAACTAGTGAGAAATGTCCACGAAAGTTGAGATGATTTGTTTTGGCCAATTTTGTGCGACTTTTGAACTCAAGTTCCCTTGAATTTTATGTGTGAGTTTCCATTGTGTAACAAGAGCCTACATTAAAAAAAAAAAAACCCTGAGATTTGAGATACCAGCATTTCAATTAATCCAGATCTTAAATTGGCTGTACTAATGAAAGTTGGTTCAACCTGCTAATTTCACCCTTGAGAGGTCCTTTAGAAAGACACTTTAAATTTATCCCGTATGACAAAAACGATTAGCTCCCCCAAAATAAAAGTGTGATATACAGCAGTGCATTAAGAGACAAGTTTAAAGGTCAAGTGTTATGAAATGGATTATTTTTAGTATGCCGTTAATGAAAAAACGGCAGCCGGTATGGACCTATCCGTTTTTTCACCACAAAAATATGATTTGGACGTATATGGATTTTTGTAACTCCCGCCATGAAAATCCTCTCGAGGGATTTGTTTTTGACAAGAAGCAGGAAGTGACATTAGTAGCAGACGCCCACTCAGGCGGTCTCGTCTGTTTCCATTAGTTTTACCTGCTGGAAGGTAGCTCGTTGTTCCTTCGTGTTAGCCAAAATGACGGCTTGTCGCATGGCTGGATATTGCTCGAACACTCGGGAGGATGGATTTACCCTTCATAGGTTTCCAAGAGACACGGTTCGCGTGATAAATGGATTGCACGGGTGCAAAGGACGAAAGCTTCGTGGGTTCCAAATGACATGGATGTGTGTATACAGCTACTAAAAATAGTTTGGGGGGGACCACGTAGGGAAAAGTAGCACCATCTGCTGGGTAACTATAAAATGATTGAAAGTGCAACCCAGTACCTTTGTGTTTCAGCACCCGCATTTTGTCCTGTTGCCCCCCCCCCCACACCCATTTTTTACTCACTACCACATCTTGATGTTTAGTTTTTTTCTTTTTGCCAACCAGCCACTCATTCCAGCTGTTCTTGTCTGTTCACTGTCTGACAATTGACAACGACTCAGACGTTAAATAGAAAGTTGATCGGAAACTCGTCGCCACGGCGGCGGGCCCCTTGGAGACCGCCCGAGAAAGCCCTCACATGGACTTCACCACTGAAAATGTCAATCAGGCCCGTTACACAATACGCCCTTTTTATGAATGTGTGCCACCCGTTGAGGAACTGCCCCTAAACAAATTAGCAGGATTAACTCCAGACGGTGTTTGGCGTGCTTGAGGGCGGGGGTTTTTGGTCCCTGATGACAGACAGCCGGCGAAACGATGGATGGCATTTCCATTCATCTCAGATGGGAAGCTCATTTGTGATCGGAGCGTTTTGAGACGCGGTCACGGAATGAATGCACATCATTTCTCTCTCCTTTGATTTGTTTCGATTTTGGGGTTGTTGCAGATATTTGGAATTCCACCTGTCACACTCCTATTTTTCCTCGGACGCTCACAACAACCTGCGATGTATTGTTTTAGTTGTTATTTGCTGGGGGTTTGTTTTGTTCGATGATCCCAAATTTGTTGACCCGCCTGCCCCACATCACGTTTGTGTTTCTAACTCTATCGCCATCGGCCTTTTTTCTCAATTCTCTGGTTTGTTGCACGGTTAGAGCAGTTATCTATTTGTATATTTTGTATCTCCCCCCCCCCCCACTCCTTGCTCTAGCCCATCCACCTATTTGTCCATTTTGCTGGACAAATTTCTTTCAGTCGAGTTTTCAAGCAATTTATTCTTGTTCTTAACCCAGCTAGCTGTGTCAAGTCTTTTTTTAATGAAGCAATCATCTTTGTTTCTTGCACACGTGCTTTTCAGTTCCTTGTTGACTCATCTGTGTATGTTCAAGCCAATTCACCTTCTTAGCTCTGCTCATTTTTGTCCATTTTGACATACATTCGTCAATCGTACAGCCATTTGTTCCTCTTTTTTTTTTTCAGCCACCTGTCATGAAGCAGCGGCACTGGCACGGACCCATATGCAGGACTCCAAGACGAGGACATGATATTAAGAGCGGTTTAATTCCAAATCAAGGTCATACACAGTCTAGCAGTCTGAGAAGGAAGAGGCACACAAATGCTAGCCTAGAGGCAAGGTCCAAAAGCACGAAACGAGGTCCGATGACTATGAGGCAAAACCTGAGAACACGAACAAAAACAAGACGAGGCTTTGATGGCTCAGACACGCTTTAACTATGGGATGCACTACAAAACGCTTGCGTACTCACGCACTATAAAGCAGTGTCCACACACGTTAACACAACGCAATGAATTGGAAAATGCTGATGACACATTTACCACCTAAGTACAGGGAGTCTTCGGGTTAAGACTGTCTCGACCTTAGACATTTCGACTTTGCAAGGCACGTCCTCCGTCCGCCATTCTGTCCGGCCAGTGCTTGTCCGTGTTAGTGCGCTGAGAGTATCGTTGCATTTTTCGCTCTCCTTTTTCGGCATTATCGCCCCAAAGAAGAAAGCTTTATCTTTTGGCAATGCTTCTGCAGCCATAAGAAAATCCATTACCATGGAAACAAAGCTCAAGATCATAAAAAGATTGGAGAAAGGAGAGACACCAAGACCACCAAGGCTTCAGTCGGTCGACCGTGGTGACAATTATTAAAGACAAAGCCCGTATTTTTGCGCATGCGATGAAGGGTTCCGTTCCTCTCTCAGATATAATGATCACAAAAATCTTTGATACTTGTCGAGATGAAGAGGATTGAGGACCAGGTTCCTTGGCAATAGCCAAGTACAGCCTCCCCTTCTTCTTCTTCTCCATCCACCTCTCAACAGTAATGCTAAGTACCTCGTCTTGTTTATTTCAATGTATTTGTTCTTGTATACGAAGTATTTTGATGTCAATTCTGTCTTTAATGGTGGAATCCGACTTAAGTCGAAATTCGAGTTAAGTCGCTAGTCTAGGATCGTCGTAGACCGAGGACTCCCTTCACCTGGTCAATTAGAGTCCCGAATGCAACACAGCAGTGATTGCTGTCAGAGGTGGCACCGCCCAGAGCAGTGGGCCGGCCGCGCCCCTCACGGCAGTGGCCAGGCAATGCTCATGACAGCCACCTGTCATGTCATCTTAGTCTTTTTCAAAGCAATTACTAAATTCTATAATTTTTTCATGACGATTAGCTTGATTTTTATTTTTGTTGTTGCTCGACCCGTGTATAATATCTCAAATGAGTCCATGCCAGATAGGCTCCTTGTGGTACCAAACCACGTTTTATTGCTCAGCTCTCTTTTTTTATTGGTGTTGGTGTACGTTGTTTTTTATTTTGTAACTCATTCTTTTACATATATTTTTTTTCCTACATTCTCCACTCGTCTGTTTAGTAAATCTCAACTGTTCTCTTCTTACCTGCATCCACACCATCAATCTCAGCACCTCAGGAGGTATTTTTGCCCCCTTTGGATGCTCTCTCGCCCATTTCCATTTTTTATTTTGCAACGATGACATGACGTCAAAATGGCTTTTAATGGCTTGGGAAACTCGCAAAAGGACCGTAACCGCTAACCGAAACTAAAGTTAAAAATGGAACTCATAGCCTGTCGCTAAATGTGACGACAGATTTATGTCTCCACTGCTCAAAAGGCACCAGGACTGGAAAGTACTGCCTCACCAGCTGTAGTCAGCATCCAGCCCAGCTGCCGCCTGTGGCGTAATGACATTTATTAAAAACGAGCGAAACCCGAAACGTGCGAGGTGTGTGTTCACCTTCGATCGCCCACAGAAGGTCAAGCCAGATCTTTTTTTTTTTTTTCTCCCCCTCCAGGAGTCACCCGGGCCTGGGACAAGATAGAAAAATCTGGAAGGGTTTAAGTCGGGATGAACACAAAAAGGGCTGTAAGCGGGCCAGAGGCGTGCGAAATAAAAAAAAAAAAAAATAAAAAAACATGCCCCCTTGTTGATGTCATAGTTTTTGAGTGCTTGTTTGCTATTTGGCACTTTTGATTAGCTTTCGAGTGTCTGGATGTGTGACATACCAAACATTCAGTTCCCCGTGAGTAATTGCATACTTTGCGCCGTTTTTTTATAGCAACAAACTGATACTTGGGTAAGAAAATTATGCAGCGCAAAGGCGGATAAATTCCGGTTTTAACAGGCTGTGCAAAAAGGGATATTGTTTCCAACCTTATTGTTATGTTATTATTGTGTTCTTATGTTATGTTTTCATCTGCCGTAATTTCTTGAAAATAATGCCCAATTTTTTCCAAAAATATGTTTAAAAAGTCAGTGGAGCGCATTATATTTAGGTGGTTGTGGTATTTTGTTCTGACAATTGCAGGGACCAGGACAAGCGTGTTCTGTGGCCTGTCCTTAGATATATATTACCACCGTATCAGTACATGGACAAAGATTATGATTAATGAATATTATACTGACGATCTTTTGAAAAACAATGGAAGTACAAAAAAATAAAAGTACAAACCTAGCAAAATAGAAATACAGATAATTCCAAATGTTTTGAGCATATGGATAGCAGAAAATTGGTGGTGCGCATTGTACATTGGTAGAAGGGGTTTCCTGATTATTATTATTATTTTTTTTTGTCAACTTTGGGGGTGCGCACTATACTTGGGGACGCATTATACTCGAGAAATTACGGTAGTTGATAATGTATCTTTGTCATGGACTGACAAGACTGGGTTTGTCTAGATCCCTGTATTTAAGTACAGCATACATGTACAAGGGGATTTCGTTTGAAGCCTTATTAGTTGTGATTACACTAGGTTGGATATTTGGACTTGTGTTTGGTTCTGACTCTGGTTTACCAAATTTGCAGTTGCATTGCCACACCCCCCCCATACACATTTTATGCTCCAATAAATATGTTAATAAAATAATACTCTCATAAATTTGCATGAAATGTGCGGCGAATTAACTGTGATAGTGATAGTGATCTTAACACGAGATTTGACGGAGAGGAATTCTCTTGTCTACAGCGACATCTGGTGGTTTAACGCTCATCCTGCACTTTTACGTTTCGCAGGGTCCTGATTCAGCACAAACCCACTAATTACTACGAAACGGTAACAGTGTAAAAACGTAATGAAGTGAGTTTTAAATGAGTGTGGAGTTATACGAAATAAAAATATTCAAAATATTTGTTTGATTTGATTCAGTGTAGAAACCTTTCAGTCTTGAAATGAAAACTGTTCACAGAATTCTAATTGACTTTGTACATAGACAACTATGGTAACTTTTTTTTCCCTGCATCCATATCCTGATTTTCCAATAAAGTTGTCTTTGTCAGACATTCCAGTATGACAAATAGGGCATGAATAATTTTATTAAATCATTTGAACTTGGCACACATCCGTGTGATCCAACTGTGATGTATTTATTTTTGTCTACATCTGGCACATGATTTTTAATGGCTACAAACACTTGAAAGTATGAAAAAAAATATTAAAAGTCTCGATTGATTGTCAATGAAGTATTCACGAGTATTCTGATATTTTTTTTCTGCACGCAGCACAAGATTTTCACTTGGATTTGGCTCCATTTTGGGGAAAATTTAATAACAACACATATTGACATATTTTTTTTTACACTTTTGTACATTGTGATCAGAGATTTTGATTTGCATCCAGCACTGGATTACCACATAGAGTCACACAAACATCATAAACACTCCAAATGACGTTGTACGTAATATATATTAGCGATCAAACTTTTCCTTTTCATCCAGAATATGAGTTAGCTGCATTTTCAAATACAATGAAAACCTGTCAATACTAAATATGAATAATTATCTTAATGGACTTTGCATAGTTATCTAACTTTTCCCCCTCTGCATATGGCACTGGATTATCACAAGGAGTTGGCTGCATCCTCGGCATAAGAATTACTAATAACCTGCCGGTGGTAACAAGGAAATTATGGAGTCTCAATTGACTTTGTGCACAAACTAGCGCGCTATCTTTTTTTTTTGTCTCTCTCCCTGCATCCAGCACGGGATTATCACAATGGTTCGGCTGTCATTCATTCATTTATTGGACGACGGTGTCCCTGACATGCTTCCTGACAGCAAAGCCGAGGATGATGACAAGCGGATGCTTGCGTTGGGATGCAGATGTGCTATAAATACGACAGCGGCTCGCTGTTACATAATGGCCGAGTCTCACGCAAACTGACTCACACGCACACACACTGAACTCTTGGGACGCCGATTAAAGGACCTGAGACGCTCCGACTCGGGGGACATCTGGAGGTGCCTGGTGTGCCTGAGGTCACTGCCTTTGTAAAACCTGGCCCTTATGCACACAACAAACGGAATTTTAGGCACACCCTGCGCCGTTGCTTTTCACGGTAGTAGAAAGGCTCAATTGTGGGGTATAGCCCTCCCCATGAAAGGTTATAGGTCAGGGGTGTCAAACTCATTTTTGCCGCGGGCCACGTTGCAGTTCCGGTTTCCCTCAGCGGCGCGTTGTGACTGTGAAACCATAAAAATGGTTTATCGCCTCATCGTATTGACACGTGAAATTTATGAATTACTTTTGGAATCAGAAATCAAAGCTAATGGGTTTTTCAACTGTTGATGTCTGGCAACGTAAAATCGCTTGGAGTACCTCAACATTACGATTTATGATCTGACAATTTGAAATTTTGGTACAGATGTGAACAAGAATCACGGAAGTTGACGTAGACGATTTGCCTTCCCGGGCTACATAAAATCATGTGGCCGGGCCTTGATTTTGACACCCGTGTTATAGGTCATCATCACCACGTTAGATAGATAGATAGATAGATAGATAGATAGATAGATAGATAGATAGATAGATAGATAGATAGATAGATAGATAGATAGATAGATAGATAGATAGATAGATAGATAGATAGATAGATAGATAGATAGATAGATAGATAGATAGATAATCAGTCTTCCTGTTATTTTTGTGTGTTAAGAAGTCACATTTCACAAGCTCACTCACAGGAAGCTCTAATCTATTCATCCAAACGCTGGAAAGAAATCCAGATGGAGGGTGGGAGGAATAATTTGTCGAACATGAACGAACGATGTATTGTAACTGGACAAGTAGCTTCATGATTAATTTTGATTTTGAAATCAGATCATGAAAAGCCAAGTAATTCAAAGTTTTGGATTCACCAAAGAAATGCAGTTCATCCGTTAGTCTCACTGTCCTCTGAGAGGCATTTTCTTCAAGCATTTCTTCCCTTAAAATAAGGTATTACGCTACATATTTATAGACCACGTATTCTAGAGGGGTTGGTCGTGAATACACTGCTTTTCAGGCGTCTGCTATTTCATTAGGCTGACTGTTTAGCTATTTTTCAGAAACGACACTAAGTCAAATGTCGCGTTTATTGGCAGATCCGTGTGCTCCCATTGACGTCATTGTGACGTCACGTCGAGCTGCAGCACCATAGGCGTAATTTCTTGTGACGCCGACGATGCCTGCCGCGTGACGTCAGCCAGCCTTCGATGACTCCCACGGCGCATCCTTAAAGGGCCAGTCACCAAGGCCGTGCAACTTCTCGCTATAAAAACTTAAATTTTTAGTTCCTGGACTACGCTTTTTTGACTTAATGGCTCAACCCTTCATTTAATTCCTGCTATTTATCCCCCCTCCCCCTCTTTAGGGCCCAAATGGACTCGCCCGTTCCACCGCCATGCACCCTCCCTCCTCCCCTCCCATCCACGTCGTCCCCTTTCTGCAGCACCAGGCCGCGCGCGCAGCAAGGAAGTCGTCGTGCACGGCAGCAGCCAGTCGGCGGCTTGTGGCGCTAGAATGACATAGCGGGTGAAAAGGAGGAAGAGGAGAAACCAGGCATTTGACGGATTTAAAAAAAAAAAAAAAGCCTTTGTACATCCACAGCGTGCCCCAACGATGCTCATCAAAGAATTGTAAGTATGCGTGTGCGCGCGCGACATTCAGGACGGAGGATGAGAGGATGAAGAGGAGGGAGGGGGGGGGGTGTCATATTTTCACCGCATGAGCGCGGGATATAATGAAGGCTGTTGCATCATCATCATCATCATCCTGACGTGCAGCATCCGGCGCAGGCATGCGGCGGCGATGCCCTTCACATTCTGCACATGCTAAAACATAGAAAAACCGAAGGAGTGCGAAAAAAGAATTGACTTCCACCCCTCCCTCCCTCATGTTCTTGATAGATGCGCGGTGAAGGTGAAACCCCTGACGGGGTTAGTCTGGAGGAATGTGTGCAGCTATGGGACCGAAATCAATAACAATAAAAAAAGAAAGATCATGTCAGTTTTTTTTTGTATGAGTCTTTGTCAGGATGATGTAGCTGAAAATTTGTGATAGTACCTGAGGCCTGCGTAGCAACAAGGGTAAGGCCATATTCTCACACCTAGTACCCCCCCCCCCAGTTTATTTTTTATGGGGTGATCACGTGGATTAAATCAATAAATTACCGCTGACACGTGGAGGGAAAAAAATAGTGACATGTAGCGATTAGAGACAGCCCGGCCCTCGGAGGTGCGGCTGGAAGTGAATTAAAAAGTGTTAAATGCTGTTAACAGCGACAGCTGCCGTCCTCACACCAGAATCATTCAGAATAATCCAGATATGGTGTAGAATCAACAATTATAACATTGTAACAAATGAGTTATGATGAATGCAAAAAGTCCTGCTATCAAGATCTGACAGTTTCTTGGTATTTTGTCTTTAATTATGATTATTATTGTTATTTCCGGATGGTCCCGCAAGCGGCAGCTGTGTCAATTTGGGGTCGGCTACAGATTAAACGACAGAGAAAGCGGGATTATGCCAAACTGGACAAAGGCTACATATTTCGGTCCAGAGACGCTATTGTAGCCTGCTAGCACGTTTTAAACTATTGGACAAAATAATGCTGCCGATAGTCGGGGACAATCACATTCTAAATGGTTAGCCACGAAGTATTTTTTTTTATACTGGCTTTCATATCTATAGTAATCCTGTGTGTACGTTTGCTACATATTTTAGCAGTCTTTAATGGGCCAACCAAAACAACTCCACTACGTTTTAGCATTAGCGCTTTGTGTCTTCGTCAGCATGTGTTTTTTTTTTTTTTCTGTAAAATGAAACGTACAGTTAATGATTGTGCAATGATCGTCATCTTCTTTTCTGTCCCGCAGTCGGGTGATTCTTCCTATCTCAGTGGAAGAGGTGAGTTTAAATTTTCAATTTTCGCATCACACGTTACACATTTAAGACAAATTAGCCGAGGTTGTTGCCGCTTGGTTTCTTCACTGTAGTGTACATGCAGTGCTGAACAAATTTGCAAGACCACTCAGAGAGCCGCTTAGCTGTGGGCTCTTCCAGTTTTAGTGAAAAAGCAGCTTTGGTTTTGTTTCTATCCGAACCTCATCTGATTTTTGCCGTTGAAGAAACTCCTTAAAGTGCACATCTTCAATCGAACAAGCTCTTAAGACTTTAAATCCGTCTCCCGTGGCTAGTAAAAGTCAGTCCTGTTTTCATGCCATCGCAAAGCTAAGCTGAGCTAAGAAGAGCCTGAAGGACTCCGAGATGCTTTCTCCTCCATTCTTGACCTTCGCATCTACTCGGGCCAGTCATACACAAATCTGCCACGTAGCGGTTTTTCCCCTGGGGCCAGAAAGTGCCACAGAGACATTCCCCGCCCTCGTTTTGAAATTCCCTCAAGAAGCGGTTGTGTGTTTCTTTTCTAGTCTGTTGACGTTAACGATTGCTCAGCCCCAAAATCATCATCGCAATGTGATATCTTCACCCTACAAAATGCATTTCCCTTGGTCACGTTTTCTGGTTGCCAGGCAGAATATCTACGGACGCAATCGTGGGTAAAAGTGGCAAGGATCACAACTCTGTATTTAGCATAAAATACAGATTGGAACAAAATGATAAATAATGCAGACTACTGGATACATTCTGTGTGTACCCCCTTGTCACTAGTGACAAAGATCCATTCACAGTTTTTTCCAGTTCTTTGTCCTGTGTGTAAAGTGCAGATGCTTGTTGCTATGCAGAATTCATGAGATGCCAGTCGCACCCGTGACAAAACAGGATGAGCGGTGACGTGTTGTTAATACACATTAATTTCATACATAAACCGCTATTGGGCAGCACGGTGGATCAGCTGGTAAAACATTAGCCTCACAGTTCTGAGGACCCCGGTTCGATCCCGGCCCCGCCCGTGTGAAATTAGCATGTTCTCCCCGTGCCTGCCTGGGTTCCCTCCGGGCACTCCGGTTTCCTCCCACATCCCAAAAAGATGCGACATTAACTGGAGACTCTAAATTCCCCCTCGGTGTGATTGTGAGTGTGGTTGTTGTCTGTCTCGATGAGACCTTGTGATTGGCTAGCGACCAGTTCAGCGTGGAACCCGCATCCTGCCCGTTGACAACTGGGATGGGCTCCAGTACTCCCCGGGACCCTCGTGAGGATAAGTGGCAAAGAAAATGGATGGATGGATGGAACCACTATTCGGTATTTTATACAAAACACATTGGTCGCAATAGCTGCTGTGTGAACACGCGCTTTAACATTTTTGAGCGAGCCCTTTTCACACAGTTTTTCTTTTGTCAAATCTTGTTTGTGGTGCGCTATCACTCTGTATAATTTATTTATGGCTCGAAATTGACCCACAAATCCCTCAATTTCAGAGACGCAATGTACACCACGTTTGCGATGAAAGCAATCGCTTTCGCTGAATCGCTGAATGCGTCAAGGCGCAGTGGGTGCAAAAGCTGCCGAGGTGCAGTTCATGGATTAAAAACTGTACTTTACGTCTTCAAATTTACTGGGATGGCAGCATGAAAGCAGGCTCTTCTGACTCTAAAAACGAATCGTACTGTCAACGCAGCAGTCCTCGCTCGCAGGTGGCGTCATTGAAGACACCGTGACCCTGCGTCAACGCCGTTCGCGTAGGTAGCCCTCAAAGACGTCGTCGCAAAGACCTGCGTCCGGATTTGCGCCGAGGTTATGCACGCGGTGGATTAGACGCGATTAAGAAATGCGGCCATTGTTCTGCACTTCCCACAGTCACGTGGATCAGCAAGATGGTGGCGTGTGTGCGGAGGAATAGGAGCTTGGCGAAGAATACAGTCAATCTGAAAATGAAGCGATAAATAACTTGTAGGCATTTGTGTCCCTCGGCAGTATCAAGTGGGCCAGCTGTACTCGGTGGCCGAGGCCAGCAAGAACGAGACGGGAGGCGGCGAAGGCGTGGAGGTGCTAAAAAATGAACCTTATGAGAAAGATGGAGAGAAGGGGCAATACACACACAAAATCTACCATTTGCAGAGGTAAGGATGTACATGTACATCTTAACATTTTACAAAAAAAGGTAGGATTAGAACTGGAACAGAAGGGTGGGGTGGGGTGGGAGCCCCCAGTGCCAGTTTCACATAAAATTTGGTAGCATGTCTATCATCAGTACTTCCGCTGTACATTCTCAAGAAGCCAGACTGGAAATAACACGGAAAGTCTGCGACTTAGCACTGAAGTACTGAAATGACCACAGTTGGGCCCCTCTGGTCCTTTTTTTTTGGTCCTGACTGTTACCCAATTTGAAACCTGACAGCGGTAATTACTTGCAATAACTCAGCTACTGACACTGTGATCTCCACGTATTTCCCTCTGGTCTTGCAGCAAAGTGCCATCCTTCGTCAGAATGTTAGCTCCGGCTTCGGCCCTCAACATCCACGAGAAAGCTTGGAACGCGTACCCGTACTGTCGCACAGGTAACACACACGCATGCATGTGCACACGCTCACACTAACTGATGGAGGCCCTGAATAATTTACCGGATGTCCAGGCAGTGAGAAGAAGAATGCAATCACCCGATCCTCTCTTTCTCTCTCTCTCTCTCTCTCTCTCTCTCTCTCTCTCTCTCTCTCACACACACACACACGGGAAAGAAATGCCATTTTATTGTCAAGTTTTCTGTTTGGCTCAAATTCCTCAATCGTGTCTGTTTTTTTTCTTTCTTTTTCTTTGGCTGCGTTCTTCCACCTGGATACGTAGTTATCACTGTAAGTACAATGTAAATACAATGTAATAACGTACATTGAGAGCACACAATCGCTGATGACAGACATTTGATCTCATAGATACGGCAATGGTAGTCAGGCACCACGACTTTGTGTGCGTGTGTGTGTGTGTGTGTGGGTGGGTGGGTGGGTGGGTGTGCTATTCTTCACTGTCATCCCCAACGCTGTTAACTTCTCCCTCGGCAGAATGAATACATGAAGGACAACTTCCTGATCAAGATCGAAACGTGGCACAAACCCGACCTTGGACGCCAGGATAACGTAACGATGAGCTTTTCACGAGTGCTGTCCTTGTTGCCGGCGCTGTCAGAAATTGCGATGGAGGCAATGCAGGGAATGCACTGCATGATCACATCCCCTAGTTTTAGTCAGAACTCGTGACCGGTTCTCACGTGTGATCTGACGCCACAAAATGGATTCTACATTATAGTTTTAACGGGAACTGATGGAAAGCTGCCAAAACTGAAAATAGGCTGTATTATACCTTCTTTTAGTTCTAGTCAGCACTTGTGACTCTTTGTTTTCATGTTTGATTTGAGTCTACAGTCGAGATTTGACAGAACCAATGGAAAGCAGCCAATAAAAGAAATAAACTGTACAACCCTTTCCCCTAGGTCTTGTCGGCTCTCAGGACTCATTTTCATGAGTGAAGCGACCACAGAAAGTAGTTCTACATTCCCTTCGATATCTTACAAGAGTCAAAGAATGGCCGCTAAGACATGGAATATACAGTTTGAACCTTTCCCGTAGTTCTAGTCAGAACTCGTGACTTGCTTTCCCGTGTGAGTTGAGCGCAGAAAGCCAAGCGTTCTTAAAGCAGCTGTGTTCCTGTCTCAGGTGCACAGCTTAGATGCAGAAACCTGGAAGAAGGTAGACGTGGTCTATATTGACATTGCTGACAGAAGCCAAGTGGAGCCCAAGGTTCGGAAGCTACTTTAAAAACCACGGGTGCGGGCTTTGAAGGACATCATGTTGATGTGATGTGTTCTTTGTGTTTTCTCGGTAGGACTACAAGCCAGAGGAGGATCCCTGCAGGTACAAGTCGGTGAAGACGGGACGAGGCCCTCTAGGACCAGACTGGCGGGTATGGACCCTCTTCCTTCCAAGTTTGCTAAAGCTTGTATTTGAGGTTATTTGGTTGTATCTTGAAAGCAATTTTGACATTTGTATTTGATAACAGCAGAGGGCAAAACTATATCAGGTCTCACAAGTTTTTGGCCTCAACAAGCTGTCTTTTATGGATCATTTTGAATAAAAGACGAAAGCCAACATAAATAATTGCGACGTTATAATGCCTGGTCGCTTCCTGTCTGACAGAACCTGTCATAACCAGAACACTAGGGCGGACCCAAATGCACGACTCGGTAGAGAGGAAGGCAGTTAAAGGAAGATCTTTATTCATTCCGAGGTCGAATGGCGGAGAGTCAGTCAGAGCGGGTAGTAGTATCAGGAGCGTCAAGCTCACGGGGTTGGTCGGAGGACAGGCGCAGGTCAGTACTCAGGGGTTCAGGATAAGGAATGCGGAAGTGCGGGTACAAGGCATGGATGGCAACGATCTGGCAAAGCCAGGCCGTCCCCTGGGTCCTATATACACTAGGGTTCATTATAGGTGATGAGGCGCAGGTGTGCACCTCCTATTGAACGCATGTGTGCAGGGGACCTGCACAGCCATGGCTGGACCGGTAGGACCACGACAGAACTCAGCAAAGCGCAATTAGTTCTTGCCCAAGTTTGCCACTTACACATTCTGCTGTAGAAAACAAAACAATAAGCAAACAGAGAATGAAATTGATCCATCCATGCATTTTCTTTGCCGCTTAACCTCACGAGGGTCACGGGGAGTGCTGGAGCCTATCCCAGCTGTCAATGGGCAGGAGGCAGGGTACACCCTGAACTGGTTGCCAGCCAATCGCAGGGCACATAGAGACAAACAGCCGCACCCACAGTTAAACCTAGGGGCAATTTAGAGTGTCCAATTAATGTTGCATGTTTTTTTGGGGGGGAAATGTGGAAGGAAACCAGAGTGGCCGGTGAAAACTCACGCAGGCACGGGGAGAACATCCAGAAGCAACGCTATTCCACCTGCGCCACTGTGCCCCCCAGAATGAAATTTATAAATAAGATATTAAGTCTACGTTCCTACCCTCACCTATGGGTAGAAGCTGTGGGTCGTGATCGAAAGAACAAGATCTCCCATCCAAGCGGCCGAATTGAGTTTCCTCCACATGGTGTCCGGGCTCTCCCTTCGAGAATGGGTGAAAAGCTCGGTCATCTGGGAGGGGCTTGGTGTCGAGCCGCTGCTCCTCCGCATTGAGAGGAACCAGATGAGGTGGCTGGGGCATCTGATCCGGATGCCTCCCGGACGCCTCCCTGGTGAGGTGTTCCAGGCGTGTCCCACTGGAAAGAGACCCCGAGGACGACCAAGGACACACTGGAGAGACGATGTCTCTTGGCTGGCCTGGGAACGCCTCGGGATCCTTCCGGAAGAGCTGGAAGAAGTGGCCGGGCAATGGGAAGTCTGGGTATCCCTACTGAAGGTACTTCCCTGCGACCCGACCCAGAGAAGCGGGAGAAAATGGATGGATGGATGGATGGGTGGATGGATGGATATTAAATGGTTTGGATGCTAAATCATAATTTATGAATGTATTTGACCAGTATTGCTTTCTAAACGTTGCAAAGGAATTTACACACACACGCTTATTCCTACAGAAGGAGCTCCCCAACAAGAAAGACTGCCCACATATGTGTGCCTACAAGCTGGTCACGGTCAAGTTCAAGTGGTGGGGCCTGCAGAACAAAGTGGAGAGCTTCATCCAAAAGGTCCGTCAGGGTGGTTTTGGGCCTGCCGCCACCCGACGCAGCGACTCAATTTCCTTTCCGTCCCTCCGCAGCAAGAGAAGCGCTTGTTCACCAACTTCCACCGTCAGTTGTTCTGCTGGATTGACAAGTGGATCGACTTGAACATGGAGGACATCCGCCGGATGGAGGAGGAGACGCGCAAGGAGCTGGACGAGGTAAAGGAAGGAAGGAAGGAACGAAGAAAGGATGCGAGGAGGTGGGATGTCTTCATCGAGCGTGGCTCGTCTTGCAGATGCGAGTGAAGGATCCGGTGAAAGGCATGGTGGCGCTAGAGGACTGAGGTCGGCCCTCCAAGACAGTGAATGCTGCTGCTCATCAGGTGAGAGGTCACACTGTCGGCTCAATAATGGGGCAGTCGCTATTTAGCCCCTGTAGGGAAAAGGGGTGAAATTGTGCTGCGTGAAATTCCTGCCATGCGGTAGACAAACGTCAAAATAAATCTTGCCTTACTTCCTTTACGCTGTGTTGTATGTTGTAATTTTTTTTCACAATTGTCCAATTCAGGAGCGTTAGACCAACCGACTAAACCTACCCTTGTGGAAATTGAAAACATTCCAGGCTTTGTTGAATCTTTTGTGATATCGCTGCCAAAATTGAGCCTCAGTGCCGCATTCTCTCTCTTCCAGACCCAAATACCGAGACACCAGCGGATTCACGTCCCCCTCCCATTTCAGCCGACGCGACATTTGGCCAACCCCCCTTCAAATTCCCATTCCTGACGTGACGACCCCCGCCCGTCCAAAATTCCTTCGCTCGGTGCCGCCTGGTCTTCAGGTAGCCGGACCCTGTAAAGTCCTCGTCTCTAGTCTTCGTCCTTACCCCGTTCACTGACAGCTCCGAGGGGTCTGGTAGAAAATAAATAGATTAATTTATTTGTCAATTCATTCCCAAACACAGAAAGTTTTTGACCTCTGCCATGTGGGATTTATTCAAGCTATTCCGAAGTTGTACATTTCTACAAACTATGCCGGGTGGGTGGGGAGTGGGTTGGAGTCAATGTATTGAATAATGCAGTATTTATATACTGTGAATATAAATATATATATATATATATATATATAGAGATAATATATAAACAGGGTTTTTAAAATGATTTTTTTTCTGTAAGTCTGGACTTTTATTTATCCCCACCAGATGCTACATGTTTATTTTTTTTCATTCGCTCTTTTCTTTACTTCAGCGTCCTTTTTTTTTTGTCATTTAAAACTACAGTGGTACAAACCGCTAGGTCAAAGGTTGTATTTTTTTTGTTGTTGCCCTGTTTCTATTCTGCTGCTTTGTGACATTGTGTGTTTGTTTGCGGTTGTGTGTTGTATTTCTGTGCGTGCGATCTTACAAGTTTTTCTAGACGAAGAAATTTGCATTCAGTTGGTTTGAGGACTAAACATAGACAAATTAATTCAAATTTTATAGCCTCGTTTCCACCAAGAAGCACAGTTCAGTACACAATTTATAATGGTTTAAATGTGGTCATCACAACTCTTTGACAACACAATATTTTAATACTAAACGATGTCGTGAGGATATAAAAAAAAAAACATGTACTTCAGCTCCTTGGGTATACTTTTCATAAATAGCTAATCCTGAAAATTTGGTCACCACAATAACTCTGAAGTGAAGGTTAAATCATTTCCTCTTTCCAAATATTGTAAAGTGAACCAAAGAAATGTTCTGTACTTTTGCACTTTTTGGGACTCCTATGGTGGGGTACCAAACTGAGTTTAGGTGAGACACTAACGCACTGGTGTCAAACACAAGGCCCGGGGTCCACATCCGGCCTGTGCATGATTTTATGTGGCCCGCGAAGCCAAATATAGAGTTTGCATTTCTATGATTCTTGTAAAAATCTGTACCAAAATTCCAAATTGCCATACAGTTTATCATAAATGATCAAGTTGAGATATGACAAGCATTTTTGTTACCAAACATGAATAGTTGAAAAACACGTTAGCCTTGATTTCTGATTCCAAAACTGCTTTATAAATTGATTATATAAACATGATGAGACGAGTAAACATTTTTATTGTTTCACAGTCAAAATAGCCCTCTGATGTGAACCCGAAATACAATGTGGCCCGCGAGAAAAACGAGTTTGACACCCCTGCACAAAAGGCGCGACAAACAATATCACAATGTATCATGCAATAGAATATCGATATCAAAAATATCTTGATTGTAGCGGAGTGATGTACTTCATGCTCCCTTTCAGATTGATGATAATTGGTGGAAACCCGATTTAAACGTGTACACTTGCACAGTGATGACTACGGAAAACAAAACGTGAACATATCAGACCAAAATGTGTTACCATATTTAATAACGGCTATAAAAGTTTTTTGCGACATAGATGTGAAAATATAGCTGTATCGAGAAACTGTGATATCCTTGGCAAAGTTATATCGTATTGAGACTGGACCGAACTGGACGGCTGTGGGAACGAGGCTTTAGCGAGTCACCTTCTCTCCACTGGATAAATGAACGTATCCAGTGATAGCAATAACTGCCATCATGACGTGCTCTATTGTTTCTGTTACGGGGGAATTTTTTTTTTTTTCAACAACAACCTTTGTCCTGTTGTTTTTGAGATGTGTGCATGAGCGTATGTGCATGTGTGTGTGTGTTGCTTTCAGTGATGTGACTGTTTTTGTTGTACGTTTAGTACAAAATGTCCAAACCAGAAGCCTATTGCTACACCGTTTTTGTGCAATATGTCAAAAACCCTTAAAAATATCTGAATGCATAATTTGAAAAGATAATTTAAGGTAACAAAATCAGCAGGTTCGATGTCAGCTCTCCGGACTTCCGAGTCATCTTCAGGCTTCCTGAAAATGTTGTACTGTATTCCCCGCACAAGGACCTCATTGAAGGACTGCATTAAAAAAAAAAAAAAGAAGTTATTTTAAATGTTGTCATCGTGCTGTTGTCATTCCAAGCCAAACGTTCAAAGAGGAAAATCACGGACGTCACTTGAGAATTAAAATTTACTTCAAATTTAAAGGCCAAAATTGTAACGATAACACCCCTAAAATGATTTTTTTTTTTTTTTAAATCTCCTTCAACTCTCACTCGTGTGTTAGCTTGGCCCCTTGCATTTTCTCAATCTTTTCTTGTGGATTTGTGCCTTTTTTTTTGTTTTTGTTGTCATCGTTATCTTCCAATAACATAAATCGTGCATTGGAAATGTGAATTGAAAAAAAAAAAAAATAAAACAAAACAACACAAAAAAGAAACAAGCGAAGAAATGTATTTTACTGTCTGAATACTAAATTGCAACTGTATGAATCTCTCACATTCATAAGCACACACGCACTTTGCACACTAATGGCAAAATTAATCAGGCTTTGGGCCACAAAGATTACAACAAATCCTGCTTACAGAGACATTTTGTGACAAGTTCATGACCTCGAGGCTGAAAATACCTATATTACATATATTTAATGGTAATGTAGATTTCATTCACAAACAACCTAACATGGCCGCTTCTTCTAACTCCACTGTTCAGCTCCCTGTGCCTTTTAGGGTCTACTCTAGGTTATTTTTTGCGGCTCGATTCATGTTAGACGTTGAATTTCACGTTGCTAAGTGAAACTAATTTTGGGTACTAAATTTAACTACAATTTATCTTTTTATTTTTATTTTTTGGTGGTGACTCATCGAATTCAGCGCTATGCTCCACATTAAAAAAAATGGCCTAAAGGGCCGAATTTTCAAACATAATTAATTACAATTATTATTTTTTTTATGTTGACTCAATGAACTTTGCCGTCATACTGTGCACCGAATTCTTGAAAACTAAATTTGCTCATAACTTAGCTGTATTTGTCTATCTCAGCATACTTGGTTCAAATTTGGCAGAGATTGGACAAAATCTCTAGGACAAGTTTTTCTTTGAAGGACACATGTAAATAGTCAAAAATGACCCAAAATACTAACTTACAATCGAAAAGCCTGACTTACTGTCTTTTTTCAATAATTAATCCTTCAGAGAGTTTTTTTGTGGGTCTACTCATTTCTCTTCAATGCCACCGCCTCTAATCCGTAAATCATGGCCGGGCTCACCAGTGTTTTATAAAGTTTTCTCTTCATCCTAGCAGAGACTCTTCTGTCACATAAAACACCAGACACCTTCCGCCACCTGTTCCAACCTGCTTGAACCCGTTTCTTCACTTCTTTACCACACTCACCATTGCTCTGGATTGTTGACCCCAAGTACTTGAAGTCGGCAGAAATGAAGATGTTGATTTTTCTCGCTTGAAGTGAGCGGGTTGGATAGGAACAGAAATGAGCTCATTCGAGGAACACCCGAAGTTGGAAGTTTTGGAGACAAGGTTCGAGAGAGCAGACTTCGATGGTTCGGACATGTCCGGATGCGGGAGAGTGAGTATATTGGTAGAAGGCTGCTGAGGATGGAGCTAGCAGGCAAAAGAGCGAGAGAAAGAAGACCAAAGGAAAGATTGATGGATGTTGTGAGGGAACGGGACAAGCCGAAAGGAAAAGAAGAAGAAGACTCATGATAAAGTAAACATGCCTACAAAATTTCATGTTTCCAAATTAAACTTGTCTTGCGGGATGAAATTTGGTGCCATGTTCCACTCACAAAACGCTGAAGAAAAAAAGTCAAACGTTCAAACTGGGGAGCGACTGAACAAAATATCTAGGACAAGATTATCTCTTGAAGGATGCTTGATTATCGCCAAAGTGAAGTAAAAATGACCACCTCATTTTGTTCCAGAGACTTTTTGCGTCCACTTATGAAAGTCTCGCGTAATCTGATTTTGCTCGGAGAAACTGGCTCCGGGGGCTGAATTTTCCAAATGTGTTCCTGGTTTCTGGAGTATTCATTCAACTTCACGGTCAAATTGCTTGCGTCATGTTGACTCAACAAAATGTGTCCATTCACAAATGACATAACACTTCTCAAGCAATCTGCAACATAAGCTTGATCCCACCTTTAAGCCCCCCTTGCAGAAACAGCAGGTTGCTGTTGTGTGCAGCAGGGGCGGCGAGAGCGGCGAGTCCACGGCGCCAACGACGGGAGTGTCAGCGGGAACGCCGATCCAGACTCTGGACTCCTCCTTGGAGATCTTCATCATCTGCGCACAAGGAGTCTGCAGCTTCTTCCGGACGCCTCAACATAGCAGTAACCAAGACGCCGGTACTGAAAATACAATCGGATGCCTCTCTTTTCTCTTAAAAAGGATTTGTGATGTTCTATAGCCGCGTTGCTGCATCTGTGACGGAGTGTCTTTGAATATGTATTGTCAACGATGAAATCTCAAGATCTAGCAGGACATTCAGGAGCTAAATTTGTGCTGCCGGTGTCAGAAAGCTCAGTTTCAGCCGCTGGTTGTGTTTTCCCTACTGTGAAACAAGGAAGAGGCAAGGTTATGTTCTGGGGCTGTTTTGTCACATTTGTAACATAGCGTTTTTAAATCTATACAGGAAATTCAATCTTGACTGTTAAGGTGTTCTGGAGTTAAATGTGCTTGCTGCCCAGTGTCAGAAATCTTTGTTTAACTTCCAAAACACAAATCTTCAACCACCAAAGAATGGCAAAGGGCAAGCTATATTTATGGGGATTCTTTGCTTTCAAATCTGTGGAGGGTACAACAAAATTTCAAGGCCTGTCAAAGCGTTTCTATTGCCAAAATGTCAGAAAGCAAGTTTTACCACATCCGGCCTGGCGTGTCCTTCAATCTGTACGGGACCAAAAATGTTTTGCTACATCGGTACAGGATGTCTTAGGATCTGTGCATGGCACAAAGAAATGTCAAGACCTATAAAGGTATTTCTGCTCCTCCAATGTCAGAAGCTATTATGCACCAGCGCCGCTTTGCTCCCTCCAGTACGGGGTGTCTTGAATCGGTCCATGGTACGGTAAAGCGTCAAGACCAGTCCAAACAATCTGGTGCAAAATGGGTAAAACCCCCAAACACAAACATGGAGCTATTCTGAAGAGCCCTGATCGAAACTCGACTTATATCCATCCATCCATTTTCCTAGCTGCATATCCTCACGAGGGTCGCGGGGAATGCCGGAGCCTATCCCAGCTGTCAACGAGCAGGAGGCGGAGTACACCCTGAAGTGGTTGCCACCCTATCGCAGGGCACATAGAGACAAACAATCGCACTCACAGTTAAACCTAGGGGCAATTTAGAGTGTCCAATTAATGTTGCATGTTTTTTTGGGGGGGAAATATGGAAGGAAACCAGAGAGGCTGGTGAAAACTCACGCAGGCACGGGGAGAACATCCAGAAGCAACGCTATTCCACCTGCGCCACTGTGCCCCCCAGAATGAACTGGTTGCCAGCCAATTGCAGGGCACATATAGACAAACAGATGCACTCACAATCACACCTAGGGGCAATTTTAGAGTGTCCAATTAATGTTGCATGATTTTGGGATGTGGGAGGAAACCCGAATATCTGGAGAAAACCCACGCAGACAACGGGGAGAACCTGCAAACTCCACACAAGGAAGGCTGGGATTGAACGGCCTGGTCCTCAATACTGTGAGAAGGCGTTCCAATTGCTCCACCGTGCTGCCCTCCACTTAAATATATTTCATAATAATCCCAGAAAATAGTCACCGCGCCTGATATAAACACCGTAACTTTCACAAAATTTGCATTTGCTCTTACATTTGTGATCGGCGAGGTTTGCTTTCTTTGACGACGGTGACACTCTGGGTGATTACAAAAATCACTTTCACGGATGACATGTGCAGCTTTGACAGTTTCCATGGTGACCGGTATGAAGGCTTAAAAGTGTGTGTGTGTGTGTGTGTGTGCACAGGGGACAACATGAGTGCTGCTAAGTTCCCCAGCGGACAAAGAGACAAGTGCAGGTGAGTTCATGCTTTATGTCCTTCTCGTTCTTCATGTGAGGAACTCACACAACGTTGAGCGTTGTAAAAGGCTTTGCGGCAGGTTTGTGCAATAAAACTGCCATTCTTCCCTGCTCTGATCCCCTTACAAACACTCCTGCTTAAGTCCCCGCATGTGACTTGCTTCCCTCAATGCGACCCTCTTTGCTTCGTTTATTCGGGAAATCATGCTATTGAATGTGGAAAATCAAATATTCACTTTATTCCCGATTGCAAAAGTAGTTTCAAATCTTTTATTTCATTGTAATTAACCAGTATATTGTGAAATCAATTACATGGATGACAATAAACAAATAAAAAACAAGTAACATTTAAGAAAAATCATCCAGTTATGACTTAATATACTGTAATTAACACTGATTAAATAAAAATGATTGCATAAATTTTAAATCAGGTGTACTGTAAAAAGATGTAGATAAATGGAAAACATTTTAAAGCATTTCATAAAGACTCGTGAAGAAAAAAAGGTGAAACTGTGATAGAAATGAAATAAAATGAAAGTAAAACAAGTACAGATATTTGAAAGGGATCCAAAAAAATGTGAAAATGATTTGAAACCAAATGTTATGTAAACAGATATAAAACCAGATGCGAAAATAAATGAGTCAAAACATTCCCAAGGGACATCAAATATGGTAAAAAAAAAAAAAAAGAATATTGAAATTTGACTCGAGGTGTCATGTAAACACGTGAAACCAGATGGAATGTCCTCATAAGTGAACCGTGAAAATAAATGTGAAATTGAATCGAACATTAAGTTGAAAATGTGTAACAGATTTGAAGCCAGTTGTAATGTAAACGCGTGAAATCTGAAAAAAAAAGGGAAACGATATCAAAATATTATAAAGCAATGTAAAATGGGAATAAAAACCACGCATATTTGAAACCGGATATCATGTGAACAGGTCTGAAAACAGATGTAATGTAAACATGTGAAATCAGAAAAAAATGGGAAACGATATCAAAATATTTGAAGGGAATGTAAAATAGGAAGAAAACATCACACACATTTGAAACCAGATATCACGTGAACATATTTGAAAAGAAATGTCACGATGTGAGAATGAACTTGAAATGATAAAGAATTTGAAACCGGTCTTGAAAAAAAAACATTTGAAAGGGCCCTGAGATAAGTGAAATACATGCAGAAACGGATTTGACACCAGAAGTTATGAAACCAGATGTAAAATCAGTTGTGAAGACGAATGAGAAATTGATCTAAAAATGTTTTGGGCAGGGATGAAAAGAGGTGAAAACAGATTTGAAAGGAGATGTCATGTCAATGTGAAGATGTGAAATATGAATGTCACAGACATTTGAAAGTTGTCAAAAATAGAGTCACGTGTGAATGAGATTTGAAACCAGATTTTATGTAGACGGACTTGAAAATATGTGGGAAACTCAAGCACAGTGAAAGCATGAAATGGATGTGACAGCATGAAAGGGATGTGAAAGGGACGGCATTTGTGCTGGCACCCCAACAAGAATGTCGGCGCACTGTTTGACCTTTCACCCACATGAGTGGGAAGGTGGAACTTGGCCAAAAGAAGCCTAATGCCATTGTCCCCTCGTTAGCCGGCAGCCCGTGATTGCGGAATGGCGGCCTCCCGGCTAAACCGCTTATTACACCGGCCGCCGCATTCCTCGCTTAAATCTCCTTCGCCAAAACCACGCCGCCGCTTTTAGTATGGAAGGAGGCTCGCAGGGGACCTATCGCAGCGCTTCTTTCCGAGCGGACCTTTTGAGGACAACGGGAAGTTAGTTTACCCTCCGAGATGGACTTCCTGTCAGGCGGGGGCCGGCTGCGCTCGGACAGCGCGGCAAGCGGCGCGTCCGCGTCGTCGTCGTCGTCGTCGTCCCGAATGCTTCTCCGCCAGAGGCTGGCTCAGCTTCTGAGCCGCATCGATGACATGAGCTCGGAGGACGAGGCCAGTGAGGAGATGTCGCGTACGCTGGATGACGCCTTCCAGCTCTGCTCCCGCTTCGCACCGCCCACCCACACCTTCAGGTGGACCTCCGCCAAGGCTCCGAGACGTGCGCTTGTGTTTTGGGGTTTGGGGTCAAAATCCTGAACACTACAAGAAGTGAAGTCTCGGATAAAAATTAACATTAATATCGTATTTTGTAAAAGGCAGGCAAGATGTTTGTATCAGATTGCATTAGAGGCTGGTGAGTATTAAAAAAATGTATGCGATATCATTTAAATGAGTGTGAAAAAAATGTCAAAAGTGACGAAAGCAAATCAGAAATCCAAAACATATGATGTAAGCAGATATGAAATCAAATGTGGTCTACACCGATGTGAAAATAAACGTAACAAAAGTGAAAACAAATGTAAAACAGAATTGAAAATAGATGAGGAGCTAAATTTAATGTACAGTAAACGTGAAACCGGGTGTCAAAATGAATTTTGGACATTTTTTTTAAAGGGACGGAGCGGCGAGTGAAAAATAAACGTGAAACTGATTTGAAACCAGATGTGATGTCAACAGATGTACACGTGTGAAAATAGACCAAAAAACAGGTTAAAAATATGAAAGAGATGCAATGTAAACATGAAAACAAACAAATGTAAAACGGAATTGAAAATATATGAGTAGCCAAACTTAATGTACAGTAAAGGTGAAACCAGTTGTCAAAATGAATTTTTGACATTTTTTTAAAGGGATGTAGAGACAAGTGAAAAATAAACGTGAAACTGATTTGATGTAGTTTAAACGGATGTAAAAAAAAGAGGAAAAAAATTATGAACGAGATACAATGTAAACATGAAAATGATTGAGAATTGAGTGTCAAAACATTTGAAAAGAGATGCAATGTAAACATGAAAATAAATGACAATTGAGGGTCAAAACATTTGAAACGTAGTCTTAAGAATAGCTTTAACAAAAAAAAAAAGAAAAATTATGGGAATCTGATGCCACATTAAAGATTAATGTGGAAGGGATGTAAAAACATTTGTCAACAGATGTGAAAGCAGATTTAATGTAAACAGATATGAAATGTGATCTAGAAAAAATATTGCAGTTTCCACTTACCATATTAATTTATTGATCCCTGTTGATAGGTTGCACATGGTGACGTGGAACGTGGCCACAGCGGAGCCTCCCGAGGACGTCACTTCGTTGCTGCAGCTCGACGTGCAACCGCCCACTGATATTTACGTGATTGGGTAAGAAACTGGTTTGAAACCCCATGCCATGTAAATAGATGTGAACTCAATTTCAAATGTTATACGGAAATTACACTAAACATTGAATTGAAGTGAACGTGAAAGGCTTGTAAACAGATCGATACAATCGACATGATCTGGGAGCAGATGTATTGTAAACAGACGTGAAATGCATCTGAAAACAGATGTGAAACCAAATTAAGTGGAAACAGAAATGTAACCAATTTGACATTGACATGTGGAGAGATTTGAAACCAGCTGATCGGAAAATGGATTTTAAAAACGTAGAACAATGTTGAAACTGATCTGAAACCAGAAGTGATGTAAACATGAGATGGAATTGATGTAAAACCATGTGGAATAAACACAAGATTGATTTGAATCCAGACGGGATCTAAAAGAGCTAAACATTTGTGGAAGACACATGTAAAAAAGTGTGAAACGGATTGTAAAGCAGATGTAAACTGAAGTGAGCCGAAATGCGTTCTCACGCGTCAGGCTACAGGAAGTGTGCGCCACGCCCATCCGGTTCATTTCCGACCTGATCGTCGAGGACTCGTGGAGTCACATCTTCATGGATACCCTGGCGCCGCGAAGCTTCGTCAAGGTGAAGTTGAGGTCTAGCGATACGACTCATACGAGGATACGATACGATGTGTGTAATTCCCCTTGGATCCATGCAGGTGGCGTCAGTGAGGATGCAAGGTTTGCTGCTGTTGGTGTTCGCCAAACAGTCGCACCTGCCTTACATCCGAGACGTCCACAGCACGTACACCCGCACCGGGATCTTTGGATACTGGGTATTGACTTCATATTGAATTTGATTCATCTAAATCTCAATGAATGTGTTTATTTTTTATTGATGTATCTATTTTTTTACATTTCTATTTTAGGGTAACAAAGGAGCGGTGTCGATGCGATTCTCCTTCTACGGCCACAAGCTGTGCTTCCTCAACTGTCACCTGGCCGCGCACATGGGCCACGCCCTGCAGCGTGTCGACGAGTTCGAGCACATCCTGGAGACGCAGGAGTTCGACACGGCAAACGCCCGCCGAGTGCTGGACCACAAGTCAGTCAAAAAAAAAAAAAATCTTTGTACACTGCGATTTAGACTTTTTTTTTCCTGCCAATTAGGTAATAAATATCATGATATACTGGTTTTAATAAACATAGAATGTAAGAAAAGTAGATATCACCTCTGCCCTTCCTTAATGGAGTTTGTGTGTTTTTCCTGCGCCTGCGTGGATTTTCTCCAGGTACAGTAATCCAGTTTCCTCTGACATTCCCCTAAATGCACGGTACGTTAATTGGTAAATCTAAATTGTACGCAAGTGTATGAACGTAAGAACAGAAGGTTGTTTGTGTTAACTGTAATTTCCCAAGTATAATCCGTCCTGAAGTATAATGCGCACGCCCAAAGTTGACCTAATCAGGAAAACCATTCTACCAATGTATAATACACACCACCAATTTTCTCTACCCATATGCTTTATTTATTTTCAAAAAAGCGACCATTTCAATTGTGTGCGCTCTCCCGTTTTTTTTTTTTTTTTTTTTTTAAATGTACCCAAGATGCTCGTATTACGTAGTTCAAGCTCCCATTGTTTTTGTACTCACCTGAAGCCATTGAGGCGATCTATCGTCGTTTTGGACTGCGGCGCTACTTCCGGGCCTGCGGCGTCATCGGCACGAGTGATGACATATTTCTTTTAAAAGCAGCTGCACAACTAGCCGTTGTAGTCGACCATTTTTGTCTTGGTTTAAGTCAAAAAAACAAACTCACGGGCAGTCGTTTCTGATCTTTGGTGCAGTAGCAACAAACATGCTACTCTAACGATCGTAAAATGCATGCTAACCCGAAGAGGTCATAGAGTTCAGGTTGGGGGCGGACATGACCGTAATAAATAATGTGTTACATAAGACATCAAATAGCATATCAAAATGTATATGTATACCTTTTTTTTTTTTTTAACACTTTGTGTACCTTTATACAAATATCCAAACCTAAATATAATGCGCTATATTAACTTTTGGAAAATATTTTTGGAAAAATTGACCCATTATTTTCGAGAAATGACGGTACATGCCCTCCGATTGGCTGGTGAGCAGTTCAGAGCCTACCCCGCCGCTGGGATACGTTTCAGCACGCCGCATATTCCAATTATCAAAAGTCTTGATATACTCATGGGCCACAACATTAGACACAGCTGCACCAGAGAGGCTAATTTCTACAAATTGAAGGCCAGCTCATTTTAGCTGATGAGAGAGTCAAAATATTGGGAACGACTCTCTGTCTATGTGTCACTTCATAGGTTGGTATTCTGGTTTGGAGACTTGAACTTCCGCATCGCCGACCACGGCCTGCACTTCCTGCGCTCGTCCATCGACAGCGGACGCCTGAACCTGCTGTGGAGCAAGGACCAGGTGACACGCACACGCACACAAATTCACAACACAAACCCACGCGTGCTGATGTCCACTACTTGCTGTTCCTCCAGCTGCTCACCATGAAGAAGAAGGAGGCCTTTCTGCAGGAGTTTGAGGAGGGACCCTTGGATTTCAAACCCACCTACAAGTTCAGCCGCAACTCCGATGCTTACGACTTGGGGTAAACACGTGCGCGCGCACACGCACACTTTCGCGGTCCAGATTGTGTGAAGCTGCGCGTTGTGATCTCGCCTTCGCAGAGTGCAAGACATCACTCGCCTCAGCTTGAAGTTTGAATTTAAAAAAAACAACTTCAGTTTTCTACCAGATGTTAGTTCAGACTTTGGCAAATAACGCATGTTTTGAATCACTTTGTGACGTCATCTTGTACATGTGTGTGTGTCTATTAGCGTTAGTACTGCAGCGCTGCCCCTAACAATGTATAGGCCCAGACCCCCACAGCGCTGCAGCACCACCCTCCTCTTCCTGCTCATCTCTCTCACCTGGGCACTGCTCTCTGTCTGGCTAGTAGACCCACCCAGGTGGGCGTCTCCATGGCAACCTCCACCCAATCCCCTTCTCCCACAGCCCTTTGAAACCTGACAACAAAAAGTTGGGTACACTGGCACGATCTGTTCATGAATATGATTTATCTTACAGTTATCGAGTTATGGCTGGAGCCTCGCCTGTAGTTTAGGTCGGAGATGCTAGGCCTAATCTTAGTAGCACAAGGGAAGGTTTTTGGTAATGAGCTAACATCAGCATAGCATTATTTGCTGTCGATTTTCTAAGGTACTATGCAGACAACCGCGTAGCTTTATCCACTGGTTGGAGGCTTCACGTTAGTCGCAAAATGTTCACATTTTGGATAACAAGTAGATGATGGGCCTCAATTTTGTTTTGCGTCATATAGCGGTAAGAAGAGGAAGCCGGCCTGGACCGACCGCATCCTGTGGCGAGTCAAGCCCCAAAACTCTGCAACAGAAGAGGACGACAGCGACACGATGTCGACTACTGCCACGGACGACAGCCTGGATGAGTACCCCCTGGTGGTCAACCAAGATAAATACACCAGTGACATGAGCTACGGTGTTAGCGACCATAAACCGGTCATTGCCAGCTTCAGTCTTGAGGTGTGAGACAACCGCATAATTTTACCCACTGATCATAACCAACCCTTAGATTATTATCATCACATTAGCATTTTGGTTCTATGGGTGCAATCGCATAGCTTTCATCAAATAGATAACTGATTCTTACCTGAGAGTGTTAGCATTTTTCTTAATAAGATAATGACAGCATAGCATGAGCATTTTAAATGGCACAAGTACAATTTCAATGTTGTGCAGACAAATTTCCTCTTACTGTGATTTCTGGGAGCTTCAAAAGACTTTAGGAGTTTGGGGTCAAGCGCATAGCTTCATCCACAGCTCTAGATCGTTATGTTAGCATTTTAGGTTACTTGCGACAGCATAGCATTATTTTCCAAAAGTACTTGTATTATACTTTTATTTAATTGATTACTTTGAAGTAGACAAAGGTGACTATAAATTATACAGATGACTGCAGAGTTTTACCCAGGGGCAGTTCAAAAGGTAAACTTTAACCCTGTCGTCATCATAGCTGAGGAAACACTTTGACAGTCCGCTGGTTCACGTGTCCCCGGAGGGTGTCTGGAGCGCTGACCAGGACGCGCTCCTCAACTACACCGTGCAGCAGGACTTCCTGTCTTCAACGTGGGACTGGATCGGCCTCTACAAGGTACCTTCATTTAGAGGATTGGAACTCCTTTTGCTTGAGCCAAGGGAACAATAAATACATGCTCTGCTGTTGCATCACAGGTCGGCTTTAAGAGCTCGCGCGATTACGAGACTTTTGTGTGGGTTCGAGAGGACGAGCTGCCAGAGATTGACGAAGCCATACAGGTGACGCATTAGCACAAAGCACGTTTGACGAAATTGATTCTATTGCCACAACGAATAGATTATAATAAAATGAGAAAATATATTCACACTTACTGAAAAAATTTTGCCCTTTGTTTTGTCGCAAGATCTCCGTGGATAAGGACGACATCCCTCTGCTGGGCGGACAATATGTGCTGGGCTACTACAGCACCAACATGCAGAGCATCATCGGCCTCAGCGCCAACTTCCAGGTGGATGCCGCTAATTTTGTATGTTTATTCTAGAATTTATTGTAGTTTGTAAGATTTCTCTCCGGTCCCATTCTGCAGATCTTGGAGTCAAAACGTGCCGTCATGGAGGGTCTCGTACCCGAGAACATCAACGGGCTCACCAAATAAAAACAAGAAACTCTTGTGTCTTAGTAGCCTCAAACTTGATTCGATATCAAAGCATTGGGATGTCAAGAAGTCTTATCAAGTGATTTCGGACAGAAGAAAGACTGAAAAATATATGGCATCTAAAAAAAGCCAATAACAACTTTAAAGATAATGACAAGTCAGTATAGTCCAGCGGAAATGATAATTCACATTTAGCTGTCCACGTTAATTCAGAAAGATGGAATAACTGAGTTAATAACATGTCATTTGGACCTAATGGTAAATTCTTAACACGGAATGATGGAGAATAGTGATTATATTCAGAAATAATCCTCGTCATACTACTTTCATTATGAATCAAATTAATGAGGCCTATTTGTGTGGGTGTGATGTCGTTTTGACTTTGTATCTACTTTGTCAATTTACGGGGCATTAAAAGTGCTGCAAATAGCTTGTACATGTGCATAATTAAAGCAGAAACTCGGCAACTGACTCATGTGAAAATTGTTTTTGTTTATTTTATTTTTCACGTATTAATGAAGTCTGGCCACATGGGCAATTGACGGCATTTTGGATATATTGCATCAGGTTTTTGTGAATCTTTCAAAGAAGATGAAATGCCGGAAATCAAATTGGTTATTTGTTAGTATTTCGATTGAATAAAATGTTGTTGAAAGTGTACATTTCGGAAAAAATATGGGTTTTTATTTGTGCGAAATTAGCGACATCCTGTATTAAAATTAAATTAATGGTGGAAAAGATGCTAATGTTACGAGAACTGAATATAGTAATCTGTTACATTGAATGTAATGTAACAAAGTATGTCGACAAAAACGTTGTTTAAATTAGTTCAGGATAAACGGTTTTAGACATTTTTCGTGGGGGTTGAGGTAGTTACGGAAGCATTTACAGAGCTGTTACTACTATAAAGATGAGCCACTGAAGCGATCACCCACTTCCGCATTCCATCTTCCCATGAGCCCCTGCGTCACCATCGACCAGCCAGTATCTTCCCCTCATAACAGCTTTGTACATGTACACACGTGTGGAGTTATAACATCGTTCTCTCGTTTTAAGGTAACGTTTTCACTCATTTTGACCCTAAATATGGGTTGTACAAATTCCGACCGAGGTGTGTGAGCAATTACTGGTAATGTAATGTTGCCGTAAATGCCGTTTTGACCACTTAGTCAGATTAAAAGCTGTTCACGGCTAACCCTAGCTTGACAGAATAGTGCTACCTTGCCTTCCATTTGTAACACAGTCTGAGCTAGCACATGAAACGGAAGAGCACTAAGGTGTTATTTTAGCACACATTGGGACGCTTGAAAGTAGGGTTGACCGATGAAATAAAATTACTGATCAATTGGCATTTTTGCGTGCGTGCGCGGCTTCCGTAGTTCGTAATATGTGTCCACTGAGGGCACTGCATGGACTGACAACATGACCGTGAACAGTGAGAAGCTACTTTACAAAAGCAGTTACTGCTTCGTGACATTTTTTTTTTTAAATATAGCGATTAACGACCTTTATTACAGCGAAAAGACAACGTAAGGGGGATCCTCGCATTATCAGGTTTATTTTTAAAAATCTGTCAGTTGATACCCGAGTGGAAAAAAACAAAATCCTCAATAAATATATATTGGGTTCAACGATTGTTTCATATACGTAGTAATAAAGCAAATCCAAAAAGTGAGCTACTTATCCATCCATTTTCTCACGCTTTTCGGGTTCTGGTCGCGGAGGCGGTAGCTTAGCGGGGATGCCCAGTCTTCCCTTTCCCCAGCCACTTCATCCAGCTCTTCTGGAGTGATGTGCATTCTAGGGCCAGCTAAGAGACATAGTCTCACCGGCGTATCATGGGGTCTTTTTCCAGTGGGATGTACTGCAAAAAAAAAAAAAAAAAAAAAAGCAAGCTGTCTAAATAATATCGATTTGAAATAGCTGTCGATTTATTGTTGCACCACTAGTGACATGGTTCGATCACTTTGGTTTGAAGGTCTCCGTTAAGGTGTGTGAAGATGAGTGATGAGGTGGAGCGGCTGCTCATCCATTTCCAGGACGAGAATGGGAAGTTTCTTGGTTCCCCTTTCGATGTTCCCGTCGACATCACTCCTGAGAAACTACAGCTGGTCTGCAATGCATTGCTGCAAAAGGTATGCGTTCCCTGAAGTTGCACACATAAATGAATAGACTCTTTAAAATGTCATTTTCTTCCCTTTCAGGAGGAGGCTGTGCCGCTGGCGTTTTACGCCCGTGGCGATACCGAGATTGTGTCCAGCTTGAGTGTCTGCGTCAAAGAGCTGGCATGGGAGACCGAGCGGGTGCTGCCAGTGATGTATCAGCCCCAGGCCGTGTTCCGGGTCCGAGCTGTCACCCGCTGCACCAGCAGTCTCCAGGGGCATACTGAAGCCGTCATCTCCACCGCTTTCAGTCCCACTGGAAAGTGAGTGACGTACAAAGGGGACTCTTTTTACATAGATAGCACAGTAATTCCTTTACTTATGAATTGAATTTGTTTACTGACCACGCTCTCAAGTCATCTTTCCCCGTTAAAATGAATCGAAATGCGATTAATCCGTTCTTGTCTCCCCAAAAAACAGCTACAAAACTATTTAGAATGAGATTTTTAATCACAAAAATATCACTCCACGGTATTGTTGTTCTTAAAATTATACAGTCATCATAATTAATTAGAATGTGATAAACTATTTTGTAGATCTTGAACAAGAACTTGGCCAAATTTTTTTAAAGACCTCTCCACTCTGCTTTTTTTTATTTATTTATTTATTTATTTATTTATTTTGACACTGAAAAATATAGAACAAATTTGCATTTTGGGTGTTCTCAGATATTTGGCCAGCGGGTCAGGTGACACCACGGTGCGCTTTTGGGACTTGATGACCGAGACGCCGCATTACACCGCCAAAGGTACTTTCTTGCTGCTGTGTGCTTGTGTACGCTACTATAAGTTAAACTATTATCAAAGCGCGCTTACTTGTGCTGGCTTGTGTTTTATTCTGAACAGGGCACTCACATTGGGTTCTCAGCATCGCCTGGTCACCTGATGGCAAGAAACTTGCATCAGGATGCAAAAACAGTCAGGTGACTTGGCAACGCACACTCTCCCACTGACCTTGTCACACGTATAATAACCGTGTATTATGTTGTAATACATACCTATTATAGATCTTTCTGTGGAATCCAGTGACAGGCACACAAATTGGGAAGACCCTGACCGGACACAGTAAATGGATCACCTGGCTTTGCTGGGAACCTCTCCACCTGTAAGTATCAGTGCACCCAACTGGTCTAATTTTTGGCCAAATGTATTTGGCTACATTTTCCATTTAATTGACCCAAGTACCCTTAAAGTTGAGATGAAATGCTTCAAGGTCCACTGTCATGAAATGCATGATTTTTAGTACGTTATTAATGGAAAAAAAATGGCAGCCGGGTTTGACCCATCTGTTTTTTCACCACAAAACATGATTTTGACGTACATGGCTTTTTGTAACTCCCGCCATGAAAATCCTCTCGAGGGATTTGTTTTCGAGCAGAAGCAGGAAGTGACGTTAGTAGGAGACGCCCACTCAGGCAGTCTCGTCTGTTTATACTAGTTTTACCTGCTGGAAGGTAGCTTGTTGCTCCTTCGTGTTAGCCAAAATGCCGGCTCATTGTATTGCTGGATATTGTTCGAACACTCGGGAGGATGGATTCATTCTTCATACTTTTCAAAAAGACCTGGTTCCTCGTGAAAAATTGATTGCACGGGTGCAAAGGACGAGAGCTTCGTGGGTTTCAAATGGCAGGTAGGTGTGTACACAGCTACTAAAAATAATAATAGTTTGGGGGGGGGGGGTGTAATCCTCTCAGAATGTAACAAAAGATCTGCGCACGTAAGTCAGGGGTGCTAAATGTGTCGATGTACTTGTCGGCACTGAGCACGCCTTCGGACGAGGGTCGTGGCTTTGGCCGGGCTGGCTCATACATACTGTCTGGGAGTCTGTTTTTAGTTAGAAGTGATCCGCATATCATCTAAATATGGCTCGAAACAATGGTAACAATATTGCCCGGTCACTTCACTCGATTGTGAGATGTTCTCTTCTTTGGAAAGAGCTTCTGTGTCCCATAGTAGGGGCCACAGCGTGTTTTCAATGGCGAATGTCCGGGGTGACGTCACAGGTAGTAGAGGCAGCCAATATGGCGACCACTTGGATATCGAATGACACTTCTGCAACTTTGGGCATGGATGACGCGCTCTCCGTTCATATTTATTTTTTCATATAGACATTGAAGTGAATAATGTTATTTGTATTTTTCATTACAATATCTATTTATAGGGATCACGCTTGGCCTTTAAATAGACCCAGTAAATGAGATCTAATCATCGTCTCTCTTCAAAATCATTTGTAGTCCTTAAAGCTGCCATAAAATTGATACACAATCCCTCCCGTCTGATTTAAAAACAGCCTTTAATCCTTAAATTTGCTTTTAAAATGCTACATACTCCTTAAATCCACTTGAAAAATGATGCGTAATCCATAAATCTGATTTGGCCTGCTTTAGCCAGTTTCTTGTAGGTGTTTGAATACCATTGTTGGTACGCGTCCCTCGATCGATGAATCGATTTGCGTTTTCCCCAGCAATGCCGAGTGCCGCTACTTGGCGAGCAGCTCCAAAGATGGGTCGGTGCGCATCTGGGACGTGGTACTCGGCCGCTGCGACAAGATCCTGACGGGCCACACGCAGTCGGTCACTTGCGTCAAGTGGGGCGGCGATGGACTCCTGTACACCTCATCGCAGGACAGGACCGTGAAAGTGTGGCGGGCCAAAGACGTGAGTCCTGCTGCCAGCTGCGATGAGTAAACGTGACTGCAAACGAGCGTCTGATTTGTTGTCCTTTAGGGTGTCCAGTGCAGGACGCTGCAGGGTCACGCTCATTGGGTCAACACGTTGGCTCTCAGCACCGACTACGTGCTAAGGACAGGCGCCTTTGAACCGGCAAGCGCCACCGTCAACCCACAGGACCTCACCGGATCACGTAAGAACAAAACACGAGTTAACTCATTTATTGCCACACACGTAAAGTTATGGCTTGGGTGTTTTTCATTTCATTTTGTAATGATGGCCTTGGCACAGCTCCTCAGGAAGTATCAAGACTTTGGGAATGGTTTCTGTATGATAAATTGACACTAGATAACAGGCTTTGATTAGATCTTTGACCGCATGGGGAGGAAGCCAGTCTTCCCTTTCCCATATTCAGCGATGCCCCATTGTGGGAAGGTGAAATGTCAAAGCAGTGTAGGGGCGCGAATCTGGAGAAATACCAGCAGCTAACTCTATAACATAGCTTTATTAAAGCAAAAAAAGATGACAGTCCCAGCGTCAATTCCCCGGAAACATCGACTGACAATGTTGAATAGGACTTCAGAGGTCAATGACTTGAGCCAGATTCTTCAAGCGAATGTTGTCCACCTGAATCATCTTGAGAGTGCCACCTCATCAGTCGCTGAGCTCCCAGAAAGTCATGAAAGAGCTAAGAACTTGCTAACCTTAAAGCTAACAACCATAGTCTGAGTTAGTACGTGCAAAAATGTGAATAATTGTCATGAATAATATTACATATTTACAAATTATGCATTTATGAATTATGTAACGTATATTTATATTTTTACCTTTCATAATTGCAATGTAGCAACATAAATATTATGTGGTTATTGAAGAGAATTCTATGAATTGCAGTTGGAGGATCCAGCAGCATTCGGGTGACCTGTTAGCAAGATGGAAAAATGTTTTTTCCCCACCTGACGCTGCAGCATTTTTTTTCTTTTATGCATTTTTTAAAAATCATTTACGGGAGGTGCATCAAGCAAGTTGATGAATTAATGGAGTGTTATTTTTGCCATAAATTATTTTGAAATCAAAATACCATCTTTTGTATTGTCTGTTGTAATATAGTAGGAAAGTATTGATTTAGATATCTGAGCTATTAGAAAAGAAACAAAAAAAATAAGCAAAGTGGAAGGAAGTTCGGCTTAAAATTCATCTTTTCTCAGTTTTTCTAGGAAAGGATCATTTTCAAGACAGATACCAACGTTCAACTGCTGTTTATTAGAGAATAGTAAAAGTTAGAAGTTTGTAAATTTTTCTTTTTGTAGGTTCCTTGTTTATTTCACTACAGAACTCAATTTTCTGTAGGCCTTAAAAAATCTGTCAAAATGGTCAAAAATGGCGCTTGCCCATCCAGTACTGAATGAGTTGCGTTTAAAAATAAAAAATCATACCCAGAATGCACTTTAAAGTCATGCCAGTTCATCTACAACAAAATCAAATCAAAGGTTTTTCATTTCAGATTTTTAAAAATCTTTCAAAAAATGTTATGGAAATCTGTTGTATATTTTCAAATCATTTTAAAAACAAGCGCTACCTGCATACTTGCATTTAAAAGGAAATGGTAAAATACAATCATCTTGTACCATTTCCGTGAACCAAGGAGGAACCTGTTTACAAACTTGCGTACGTTTCTCGTCGATCAGGTCGTTCGAATATCTTGAGCCCGTGTACGTCACTAGTAACTACGCCTTCTGTTTCTCTTCCTGGGCCAGCGCTGTCATCACAAACTTTTGAAATACAAAATACCAATATCCAAGTGGGTTTTCTACAAAGAGGCGACCAATCAGAAGAAAGGTGGTGTTCCAGATACAAAACTGGGTCAAGCATAGCTGTCAGAGGGTCCTTTTCTGGACACGTATGACAGAAAAAGTGTTTTGTTTTTAAAGAAATTTACACTTATAGAAAGTCCATGATACAGAGTCACTTTATGAAGTTCCAAATATCCTAAATACAGGACTTTTAAGAAGCTCAAGAGTCTGAATTCTAACATTATGTCTTGTCGTAGTGGACGAACTAAAGGACAAAGCCTTGCAGAGATACAATAATGTTCGGGTTAGTATATGTTTTTTTTCCCCTTCCGATTTAAAGTCTGTATATCCTTTGGGGAAGAAAAAAAAAAAAAGTAATGTGTAGTAACATTCTGGTCCTGCAGGGTTCCAACCCGGAACGCTTGGTGTCAGGCTCTGACGACTTCACCTTGTTCCTGTGGAACCCGGCTGAGGACAAGAAGCCTCTGGCCCGGATGACGGGCCACAGCGCTCTGGTCAACGAGGTGCTTTTCTCCCCTGACACCCGGCTGCTGGCCTCGGCTTCCTTCGACAAGTCGGTCAAAATCTGGGACGGCCGCACTGGAAAGTAAGTTATCTTGCCGTTATCTGTGGGATGGTCTGTGGCCGTCAGCTAAGCTAAACGCCTTCATACCTGATCCCCGTAGATACTTGATGTCTCTCCGTGGCCACGTGGGCTCCGTGTATCAGGTGGCCTGGTCAGCCGACAGCCGGCTGCTCGTGAGCGGCAGCAGTGACAGCACGCTCAAAGTTTGGGATGTCAAGAGCGGGAAGCTCAACATGGATCTTCCCGGTCACGCAGATGAGGTGAAGAAACAGGGCTGGTAGTTTGGGCAAATTCTGGGAAATTTGACCTTTAGTCACTGTATACAATACATTTGAAATGTTGAAATATAATGACCTAAATGTGACAGTTAATGCAATTTGGAATTAAAAAAATAGTTCAATACACACATTTATATGATATAGTTTTATATATACATATTTGTTAGTCACTCCATATGCAGTCACTCACGTTTGACAGGCGCGATCACGCCCACGCGCTATTGCACTCGCAAATCTGCACAGTCGAGAACGAAAAATCACGCGCGTAAAATTTGTTACGAGTAGAAAAAATAGATATTAAAAGACGTAACGTTGGTAACAAAACAAGCCCGATCCTACACAATCAGTATTCACCCGGAAACAGGAAGTGCAAGTTAACCGTAGTGAGCATGTTCGGAAGCACGTTCAGAGCTTCTTCACGTACTGCGAGCGTATTTACGTCGGAAGTCATCAACATAATGAGCCGTGTCAAAGGAAATTCAGTTACACCAGGCGTGCTCAATGTGTCGATCGCGAGGCAGTTTTGGTTGATCGTGTGACAGCATGCCCCCCACTACCACCACCACAAAAAAAAAAGATGTTAGACTATCATCCACCTCGTCGCTTGATTCAGGTGTGGCCAATACGTCGAGTGCACGCACATAAAGGCAAGTTTTAGCAAGCCGGCCTCCAATTTATGGCAGTCGCAGCGATGCGCGCGTGCACCCCCCCCCACCACGCTGGTCGATCGCGAGAGGTTGGCTGCTTGAAAAGTGGACAGTAAGTAAGTTTCTCTGGGCTTGTCCCGTTAGTGGTCGCCACAGCGTGACATCTCAAATGGAATGCTCATATTTGTCTGGCACAGTTTTTATGCTGCATCTTGGGGGGAAAAATCTGGGCACCCTTGAGTTACATTGAAAACATTTCTGGGATATAACACAGATAATGTTTCAGTATCTAACTATAATAAGTATGAGATTCTGATTTACTTTGACTTGATCTAAGTTCTAACGTTAGACTAGTCTGTTCATATATCTAAATGCGAACGGTCATTTTGGTACTGCGTTATCTTGAAGTTGAAAACTTTTCCCCTCGCCATGCTTAAGGAAGATATAGATCATCTACTGCTAGCTTTCATCAATGGATTGACAATAGATAGCGCCGTAAATTAAGCGAGATTATAACGATACATCATAATGAAATACAATGATTTTAGTTTTGAAACTGAATGTCTATTGACCTCTTTAAAAATGTCCGTCTCAGCCTGTGCAGTGTCAATAAATTATGATTATGGTATTAGGTAACAACTACATACTCTGGTCAGTAAGTTATTTCAAGGTCTTGAGATTCTATCCCTAATCACAGCCGCAACTTTATGTGCGGGCATGACTGATCACACCCGTGCATTTTTTTAAATGTGAATGACTGCGATACGTGTCTCTATTTGCTCTTGTTCAGGTGTTTGCTGTGGACTGGAGTCCTGACGGACAACGAGTGGCCAGTGGCGGTAAAGACAAATGCCTCCGAATGTAAGTAAAAATACCCAGAGTCCTTTTTTTAAGTGTCTTTTCAAATCACCCATTTTAACTTATTTTGCACGTCTTCACAGATGGAGACGATAACTGTAATGCCCACGACCTCCATTTACTTCCCACCAAGAGATCTAAAAGGCAGAGTCAAGATGCCTCCTAGTCAATTTGGTGTTAAAAAGCGTCGTCACGGCGCATCACCGACACAAACAAGGTCAGAATATGAAAACTTTGACTCGGGTGGCACATGTACGTAACAGTTGGGACTGCTTACAACTCCCCCCCACCCTCTACCTTTATCTCCTCCCCACCTCAAAGCCTCAACCCGTGGAGCTCCTCAGCACTGCAGTGAAGCCAACTGGCGCACGCAGTCAACCCCCAATTACTCCCATAAATAACGTGTACACCGCAGGTTTTCCATTTGTCACCAGCAACGTTTATTACACCGTGAAAACCTCTGTTTTCTGATGTCTTTTTTTTAACAGTCGAAACGATTGCACAGCTTAGTCACATACTCAACACACACAGGTAACAACATTCAGATGCACAACGTGGTCTCATGTTTGGCAAAAAAAAAAAAAAAAAAGGACTCAAAAGGCTTTATCTGTGCAAGGCAGAGTGGTTTTAAATACTCGTGTTTTCACAGTAAGCCCCAAATGTGTGCTCTCGACCCCAAAAGTAGAACGAGGATGATAAGTGTAAAAAATGATTCGGTTAAACTGATAACATTTACAAAACATAAAACCCAATGATGATAAGATCAATGGTGTGACTTCTTAAAGCTATATGTGCTAACTGGCTACTACAGCTATCGCCATGTTTCCTGATTAGCTTTGCAGGATAGAATTCAACAGAACAGTGAGACAATGAACAAGGCAGATGCCCTTAGCATGAGGCTAACAGACAAGTTTTGTCCCCCCCCCAAAAAAAAAAAATAACAAAAGCGTCAATCAAATTAGTGGTGACAAAAAGTCTGTTAGCTTGAAAAAAAGACTTCCTGTGTGAGTTTAAAACTGCCACCATTATCATTGGTTCTTCCCTAACCCAAAGACACATTTGTGGTTTCAGAGCGAAGTGCTCGCCCCTACGTACAGTAAAATTAATACAAAGTAAAAATATGAAAACGCATTCGGACAATCAATAAAGGTATGCACTAGACAACTGACTCTTAATTTTTCATCATACCAAGACGTTACAAACTATTTTGTGCATCTTCCAATGTGGGATTTCGCAGCCCCCCAAACCCTCCCCCACTGTTTTATTTTTACAGTTTTCTGTTCACGGCACACATGGTCCAAAAGATGTGCTCGGGTGTATTTGTTGTAAAAGAACACCTCAAGGATGAACTGGTAGGTCCAACATCACTTCTCATCCCTCAAGTGAACAAACCTTTACCACAGAGAGCCACAAGTTTCCGTCCCAATGCTTTCGTCCAGCAATCAATCACTTTTTGGGATTCCAGTCAAGTGTCGCAAAACATGTGGTTGGATGTAGTTGTATAAAAGAAAACAACAACAACAAAAAAAAAAAAAACATTGCTTTTCCACTAACAATCCTCCATTGCCATGTTTTGGTGGTGGAAAATGTTCCTCAAGCGACATGGAAATATCTGGTTTGGTGATTTCCAGAAGGCCTTGCTAGTCTTTTTCGACTGGATCTTCTCAGCTCCTCTTATTATTGGGTCTTCCAGACATTGTTGAGCAGCTTGACCACTTCCTCGTAGATAACGAAGACGATGGCGACGTCCAAGCACACGCGGCCCAGCCGAGGAATGGTACCCTTGTAGAAACTTTGGACACAGGACAAGAAGACATTAGCTATGAGTGAGCTAGTAGTTAGTCAAGGGGAAGAGCTGAGGTAACTCACGCTTGTGGTCCTTCCTGCTTGAGGATTTGGAAGGCGCAGTCCACTGTGTTCTTGTAGCGATGGGCATCCAGACCCTTTAAAACGTGGTCTTTAGACACCCTGAAAGGTTAAAAAGAACATGTTAGAACTCACCTGCATTCTGGTCTTGACCACATCCAAAGGTGTGTTGCCGAAAACGCTGGCGGCCCCCGCTGTGGCTCCAAACATGGCCGTGACGATCGGGTGCATTTCCTTTCTGGGATCGTCCCCTTTAGGGATGAGAACCAAACTGTGAGTGTGAATACGCACGAGACCGTCAGGGTTTTTTGATCCTCCGGCCAAAATTTGGTGATTTCCAGGTCAGTGGAAGTCTGTGCGAGTTGGGAATTTTATCATTTTTTTTTTTTTTTTTTTTTTCCTGGTAAATCCCCTCCCGTCTGTCTGTCCCTGAAGTTGTCATCTACCACCTGTCTCGCTTTGGTTCTGAAAGCCTGTGGACCTCCAGTTTTGGGCAATTGGTAAGGACAGCCACCTACATATTTCCTGCACATTTTGGCCTTTTCCAGTAGTGGTTTTTACTTACCATTGCAAGGAACAAAGTAACAACAATGGCGGCCATGGAAGTGTGTCTGCTTGAACAAATGGACCTAAAAGACTAGATGGTACATTAAGAAGCCGGCGACATAGATGGCATGCGGAGCTGGGAGGAGCGGCGACTACGTCATCAGAGCACGTCACAAAAGGGGAGACGAGCTCCATGGCTCTCGCTGCACAGCAACAGTTTTTGACAACTGTGCGGCAGGTTGCACACAAACTATGCAGAGGTGCTGCACTGGGCAATCCGTAGGTCATGTGATGCAATGCAGGTGTTGTCTGCCACGGGAGTATAAAGTGGCCTTCAGACCCAGGCACTGGCTGGTATTCTTTGACTACACCAGTTTCCTGGAAACTGTGTGAAAGGAGCTTTTGTCAGAGCTTTGGTCATATGTACTAGATTCCCAATTATTATCCCTTGTTCTCAATCCTTTGTTGGCGAGAAGGCTACATTTGTGAATGGGAATGATGTCGAGCTGTGAAGTTCCCAGCTATGGAGGTAGTATTGGGAAATATCAGGAAGCTGACTGTTCTGAAAGCAATCAGGACAAGCATGAGAGACAAGCAATGAGCTCGCCATCCCACCTGACTTCAGGCAAAAGGTGTGATACGTCTTAGAATGTTTGTCAGTCAGTCGCAACTGTTGTTATTCTTAGGTCCCATCTTCCTTCCTGCCCGTCACTGTACGTTTCTCGTGTTTCAGGTTACTGCTGTGTGATTCCTACCTTTGTACCAATTGCGTAGTGCGTTCATCACATAAAATCGGATGGCCTGATTGGTTCCCTGCTTGAGCACGGTCGCTGTCAGACCTTGATAGGTCCCCCGGACACCTAAAGGTGGGGAAACTGGATGAAGCTAAAGGCTAACAGTCCTTCAGGATTTTCTTGGGAGTACTACCTTGCTCTCTGATAATCTCGCTGACGCCGTGGAAGAAACCCCGGTAGCGAGGCCTCATCGAGCACTGGTCATGGATCATCTTCACCTGCGAGGGGTCGGGGGGGCCACAAAACAAGTCAAACGGATATCCCGTCACAAATATGCACCATCCTTTCCTGCTACGCCACACACCTTGAGAGTCTCCATGGGGCACACGATGACGATGGCCTCGGTGATGCCAGCCCCCAACCCGCACAGGAGGCTGCGCGTGTTGTCCAGTCGGCCTGTGGCGTCCCGCATCGGATTGCTGAGGATTTCAAAGGTGCCAAATCTGTGGGTGATAAGTATTCGGGTATTACACAACTTGCTAGTTTGATGTTTTGACCTTGTTTTTACTTCCTGCCGAAAGGTGACCATAAGCAATACGAACACACAAAAGTGCTCCAGGGTCACCTTGTTTTGAGTGATGCCTCATCAGGCCTAAAGTGAACCAGAATGAGAACTTGTCTCAAGGATGAAGTCTCAGTTCAGTTTGATTTGCTTAACCTAAGGTACAAACTGTAGATGGTTCCACATGTCTTTCACGATTGCGCTGCGTCAAGACTATTGCAAAAAAAAAAAAAATCTTGTTTTAAAATAACACTGCATATCATTTTTTTTCTAACCTCACTGCCGACTTGGGGATGGAGCCGTAGAGCAGCGAGCTAAGCCCTCGGTACAGGCCTCTGAGACCGTGATCCTGCACGGTCAGCTTCACGCAGTCGCCTGTCAACAACACGGACGTTTAGACGAGCCCAGACTGGGAGTGGGTAGTTGACGGCATCGAGTTGGAACCTACCGATGCCCCGATAACGCGGCGGGTTGGCTCGCTCGTCCAGCTGCAGCTGAGTTTTGACGTACTCCGTCGGGAAGGTGATGCAAATCTCGATTCCGCCTGCGATCCCGCCTAAAGTGTGAAATTTTGTGATTGTCACGTGAGGTGCCAAAACCTTTTCCAATACACAAATATTTTTCCAAGGACCCTCCCACAATCCTTAAGCCAGTTTACAAAAATACTGTCCGTTATCCTAAACATAGGTCATTTGGTGAATTTTTCCCAGCACTTTAGTGACTATTTTTCCCAAAAGAAAAGTGACTCGTAAAGACAATTTCTTGGAACTGATCCGATTTCAAACTCACCTCACAGGGTCTGTGAGCTTGGCCCAAGATAATGTCAGCATCTTTACGGCTGATGATTGCTTGTTCAACTTGTAAAATACAATCTGCATACGGTAATATATTTAATGATTTAGTTTGTCATCCATTTATTGTTGACATAAAGCTCTCCATGTCTAATTTTTAAGAGGAAATAATACGATTTATTTTTGGCGATTTTACATACGTATGCGGAATAGGTGTAGACGCGACAGTACATGAGCATCAGTGCTAGATTGCCTTAGTGACCCAGTTCGCCTTGGGCGTCAGCTTGTACACAAAGCAGCTCTGCATAATACAATCGGCTCAGATTGAAGCATTAAAATAAAAAGGGGAGAAACATCCGACCTGCTAAGATGGCCTTCCCGGGATGCGTGATTTTCCTACCACCCACCGCCGCCGCCGCCAGACTCCTTTTGCCCACATAGGAGCGCCTCGGAGTCGGCGGAGGCGAGGGCGTCGAGCCGGCGCACGCTCTCGGCCTCGGGCCGCTGCTGTCGCCGTTCTCACCCGAGGGGGAGAGCTTGTCGAGCGGCATGCTGGAGAGAAGGCCCCGCTTAAACGACGACAACAACAACAACAGCAGGAGACTGACAGGGGTTAGTGGCAGTGTATGCAAGGCAGTGGGTCAATGAGCGGCCGACGCCATTGGCTGGGCTGGCGTGGCTTGGTCACCTGACCTGGCGCCGCCGTTATGGGCCAATGAGGAAGAGGATGCTGATGGGGGGTTTTTTTGGACGACGCTCTCGCGTGTTCATCAGCCGACACTGTGACGTCATGTTGTAGTTACGCACACAAGCGTGTTTAGTTAAATTAGAATAAACAATCCAATAAATACAGTACTTTGGACATAACCAGCAATATTTTTCATTTATTTGCATGACTGATGATGCGTTCAGGTGAAATCCTATTTGTTGTTGCGCAGTCCGTCAAACTGGAGACACTTTGTCTGCAGGGAGAAACACGACAACACAATCGGTCATTTGCAGTGTGGCACGCGCACTGGCCTCGACGTCAGGTGTACCACCCAATGACCAATATCGTGCAATATTTCATGAAAATGTAAAGAAAGTGTTCTAAAATTCCATCAGTGTTACAAAAGTGATTTCCACAATCGGCGCTTTGCCAAATTAATTCTGTTTTGGTGTTTGATTATTTTCAGGTGGAGGTATGCCCACCTCATGCCAGGTCAGTGTATCCGAGGGCAATGCCAGGTGGCAGTGAGGGCATGCTCGCAGCGTCTGCTGCTGATCACCGCCTGCGACCCCCCTGTTTCCCCAGGTGGGCCCCTCGCTGCCCCACAGGGGGCGACACGGCGCGTGCGAGGACCAAGCCACGCCAAAGTGGGGGCGAGGATCCGTCTGGTAGTTCATCTTTGATCCTCCAGATGGCGGTAGCGACGAAGAATCCGAATCCTGCTGCAACTCCAGTCAAGTATCGTAGTCAACGCTTATTTTTTTCTTTGTTGTTTGTTTTTACGGATTTGTGGTAACCTGAGGAGCTGGGCGATGATGTTCTGGGTCAAGGGACCTCAGACAGTACCAGCACGGTTCTGAGGGGCCATCTATACACAAAAGTCACAATGGAAAAAGGCTCAAAACAGCTCACTGGTTGACCTCTCAACAAATTTTAATACTTTTTTTTTTTTTTCGGGAGTGGAGGGATAGTTGTTCCACCACATTAAGTGGGTGCCCACCGAAATAAGTAGTGTGCACTGCAGTGCAAGGGTTAAAACCCAACTACGTATATTTGAATATGCAGCTTTTAAAATGTAAGAATCTTGGAAGTTTACTAATTAGAATTTGTTTTTACCTGAATGAAAACATTGTCCGTTAAGTAAAATGCACAGCACAGGATGTAAGACTAATCCCATGTAAATGTGTAAAATATTTATCATTTATTCATGTTTTTTTTTTTTTCAACTCACATGTTTCACCGGAAGTTGCATCCTTGAGTTCCTCTGCCGGCAACGGAAAAGCCAAAAGTGAGTTAAGCCAATTGATGTGATGAGATTTCAACGATAATATTTCAAATCTACTTTTTTTTCTTGGTGTATACTTTGACATGTGTGTTTATATTTATTTTACCATGCGCGTTGGAGGGAAGTGACAACAGTGCCACAGGTGTCAGCTCCGCCTCTGTCTGTGGGGGTGCGACGTCATGTTGTGAGCTCTCTGGATCGTTGACCTGCACGAGACGTCAACTTTTATTGTCGTTGACTGAAATGATCAAAAAAATTATGATTATTTGAAGCGTTGCATGCATATTTTCCCACCGCATCAAATTTCCAGCGTGTTATTTTTGGGGGGCGTTATTTTATTGGGGATCATATTTTCATGCAATTTATTTTTACGTGTATTTGATTGGACTTTTATAATTAATTTTCGCTCTAATTTATCAATACACTGTATGGTAAAACATGTAAATCTCAATAAATGATCATTCTTAATACATTTTTATTAAACAATAAATGTTTTTGATACAGAAAACAAGCTATATTTCTGTAATCAGTAAAAAGATCAGAATGCATACTTATGTGAAAAAATTACTATCAATAAAAATGGAATATATTTAATAATTTTGCTATATTTTTCAAACTATTTGATCAAAATTCCATTACATTTAATGAAGTAATACAATTAATCATTTCTTAACATTTATTTATCCATCCGTTATTTGAGCCACTTATCCTCACAAGGGTCACAGGGTATTATTTTATTTGTTATTGAATCCATTGTAACTCACGAATCCAAATTCCCCACGTTGGTGCCCACCCACTGTATTTTTGCCACAGATCAAACCTGACCTGCATCTCTCCATCACAGGCACCATCTTCTGGTTCTTGTGGTTCCGAGAACTTTCTGAACCCGTCGCCCTCTTCCACCCGTCTGGTCATCTCATCCCGGTTGGAGGTGGTCCTGCTCAGGTAAGAGATAATCATTAAACCCCATCATGTCTCCTCCCCCACCCAAAAAAAAAAACCCAAAACAAAACTGTTCTATTGGAAGATTATCAGACAAATGTGTTCCGATACCGAGCTGGCCCACCTTTCTTCCTCGCTGCATCCCTGCATGCCTCCTCTCGCAAGTCTGTGGCGTTACCCTCCACCTGACCCTGTGAAACGGAAACTACACTGTTCAATATTTGATGCGTTCGAATGGCTCACAAGCGGCTCGCTGTAAAGACTCCCAGTGGGCTGAGGCTCGGGTGTCCTCCCGCTTTGGATGGAAACAATCTAGAGCAGGGGTCTCAAACTCAATTTACCTCGGGGCCGCTGGAGGCACATTCTGGCTGAGGCTGGGCCGCAGTCTCGGCGCACATGTGTGCAATTTAAATGAGAAATAGATAAAAAAAAATCCAACAAGATAAGCAAAGAAGTTTCGTGCCAAACTACCAATAAAACTCTCCATGGTAACACTACTGTAACTTTCACTCAATGAAAAATGTTTCTCTGCTCGTTCGTTCGTCAGCCCTGTCAGGCCATTTTACGACATTGTAAAAGTGCTATTCATATAAAGTTCGAGGGCCGCACTAACATTAAACGTTCAAAGTAAGGTGGGGACCACAAAATATCATCTTGGGGGCCGTAAATGCCCGCGGTACACCAGTTTGATACACTCATGAAGAAGCACCCCAAGACATAATTCAAAGGGGAATTTTTTTTTTTTTTGCACACTGAATAGATAAGAATAGAATAGATAATACTGAATAGATAAGCATGCAACGCTGACATTGACAGTCATAAAAGATACAATAGTAAATATAATTTAATAAATACAAAAAGACAAGGAAAAGATAAGTTTGGCATTCCTTCAGTTTATATTTGCCCACCAGATGGCGCCACGTTCTCCCCGTTCAAAGCACGCAAGCCCTTTCACTTGTGCCGATGTTCCTATATTATTGTTAAGTCTGGACAAACCAAACATAATAAATCTTTTTTTTTTTTTTTTTGTTAAAAAAAATACCCCTAAAAACATGCATTGTATATTTTAACTCTAAACTCGAAATCAAAATATTCTTGAAAAAGTTCTTCCCAGCTCTGTTGTGTGACTTTCCATAACTGTGTGGGTACTTGACTTTCCCATTATTAATTATATATTTATATATTGACTTGTTTCACTTGGAAAAATTCTCTTTCTGAACAACCCTATACGTGTTTTACGACGGTGTACAACTGCGCCGTCTTGTGCAGACCACCACTAACATTTGACCGTTGCCAGAATCGGTCCTACTGACACCCATTGCCCCTCCCCATCCCCGTCCGTCTTCCCCCCACATCCCTCTTCTCATCACACACACACACACACATGCACCTTTTTTTTTCCATCTCCACTTTGATGCGGCGAAGTAGCCATTTGCAAAGCACAATCAACTAAATTACAGCAGCGAGCCGGTTGCTGCTTTCACGGTCATTGTGCAGAACTGGAAAATGTTTGTGTCCTCTAAGTCCTCGGCAGGTAGGTAGTAATTGGAGTGGGCGGCCCCCCATCTTCACCCTACGTGTATATGTGTTTGGTGGGCGGAGGACGACGCCGCTATCATAAGTGGTGATGACTCACCACCAGTCTTTTGTGCCAGCAGTGCAGCAGCGAGAGTGCTTTTCACCCCGTTCGCATCCCCCCCCCCTTTTTTTTTTGCAACAAGAAATAGCAAGAGAGGATGAAAAGCTGAGACGGGGGGGGGGGAGGAGAGTAAATTTGAGTTAGTGGCGGGATAATTGGCAATGAACAAATGTGGTGGGGAAAAAAGCGCAGACGAGAGACAAAAGGGGAAGGCAAGGCAAAATGGAGGCCTCCTTCGCTGCTCTAAACGATTGCTGAAAGCTGGTTTGATGGGGCGTAATATGTCCAAACAGACAAATAGCGCGGGGAAAGATGTTTGATGTTCTTGTTGCTTTTTTGTCCTCTTTGCGGGGCTTTTAGGAACCTTGTAAAACAAAAGGACGAAAAATTAGGAACACCTGAGATCCAGTATGGCCGTTCGTACGTGTGTGGACACTTTAAGTGAGCCTAGGTGCTATGTCAATTGTGTACCTTGTACTTTGTTTATTTCATTGTCTTTATTTGACTATGTGCAGCCCTGTGGGGGGGAGAAGCCAATGCAATCTGTAGGCCGGTCCCAAGCCCGGTGTGATGGTCTGAGCGCTCCCGGTGCTGAAAAGTCTTCTTGTGATTAATGCGTACATGCGTATATTAATGCGCATGCGCATATATTTTGTAAACTTCTGGCCAGTCTGAAACATCTCATCCATGCTTCAACGTGTACCATTCGACAACTTGTCGCCGAGCGTTCATGTTCGCTTTGGACGTCTCAGAAAGACGAACACAGCCAACGTACAGGCATGTGTATACTTTTGTTTTAACCCATTCATGGGCAGGGTGGCAATTTTTTGTCTTATTGAAATAAAAGTCTCCTAACAGGCCACAATCACGGAAATAACGCGCAAAACCAAGGCCAAAAAAGATGTACACTCTCGCGGGCAGCGTCCCAAAACTGGGACGGGTGTGTTATCAGTTCTGTGAAGTGGTACATACTAGAGATATGTTTATTAATTAATTTTTATTCTAGAACGACACTTTCGCATTAATACTAGTGATGGATTAGCATTTTGAAGACAAACTTGATTGCATACTGACCTTTCTCCCTTTCTTCTCTTGGAAAACGCTCCGTGTGTACTTGAGGCAGCGATGTTGGGTCAGGAAGGAAAGGGAAATAACTCCCTGCTAACTTTGACCGATGAGTTATCCTCTCCTGATACCAAATTATGGCTTCAGATTAAAACACTTAAATATTTTGATATACTGAAGGATATAATGCGTGAAAATCGTGATGTCCCAAAAATGGGATGCTGCTATTTACATCTCGTTGAGAACACTGAGCTTCATTGGACACAAAATTAGGCACCCCTGAAGTCACATTAGGAAGTTGGACCCAACATCCAATTGAGCTTTTACATGACCAAAAAAAAAAACAAAAAACTGCATTTGCAGCTTGTAAATGACATTTGCCATAAATAATATATGACGGAGAGCTTCCCTCAGTCTTTTGGAGGAAAAAAATGTAATGTGCTTTTATTTTTTTCTCCCCCCACCAGTAATCTTAAAATCTTTTGTCATTTCCTCTGCGCTTGTGCTGTACGCTGGTGTCAGCCTGTAAGGCGGCGGGCGGTCGTGATAAGAACGCAGAAAGTGAAAGTTAAGGAGTTCTATATTATTGAATTATAGCTCTTCAGCGGCGAGGATTTCATGGTGGAATTGTGGCGGCGGACATTTTAGATAAGCAGAATCAGTACTAGGGGAGGTCCGTCTGGCTACATGGTAGTGACGATTAATTACCACGTATTAATTCAGATTGAAATGTTCTTCTTTGTTTTTTCATATTCTTTGTATGATTGGTTTCTGTTTCAGTTGGTAACAATCGCAAACCCCACATTGGTCCTTTCATTCGAATAAATAATAAATATAATAATAAACCACGACGTAGGTTTGCGCGACATGCTAACGAACACAAATTAAGCGTTTTGTTTAATGATATTTATACAACCTAGCGAGGCTCATGCAACATTTTTATTTGATGGTGTCCCATGAAATCTTTATTTCTGTAAAACAGGTGCTTTGACACTATGAAGGTTGGGGAAATTTTTTTGGAAAGTAATATATAGCAGTAGTGTGTGCGTGTTTGCGCCTACCATGTCACCGTGACATGAAAATGACTCATTTTAGTGTGACAACGTTCCAATGTGAAGGTCCTCTCAAATAATATGTGTGTGTGTGTGTGTGTGTGTGTGTGTGTGTGTCTGTTTGTTCCACCTTGGTCTGTGCGCGTGTTTTTGTGGTGGCTGCAGTTTGACCCTGGAGCAGATCATTTCCCATTCGCATTATATCCCATGGCATAAAAATTCGCATTGCAGTGGACTGAATCACAATGTACAAAACGGGAATTTTGATATTAACTTCAAACATTTTTCCATGTGTGTGCGCACTTGTGTATGTGTTTGCACAAACATACTATCTTCACTGTCCATCTGTTTGTGCGTGTAGGTGTGTTTGTGTGTGTATGTATATATATATATATATATATATATATATATATATATATGCATGCTTGAAATCGGTGTATATCTGCATCTGTGTGTGTGTGTGTGTGTGTGTGTGTGTGTGTGTGTGCGTGTGTGTGTATTTCTATCTATCTCTGAGTGCCTGTGTGTGTGTCTGTTTTTGTGTCTGCAGTCCTGCAGATGGATGACTCATACGCCAATCATGTGACTCATCAATCACCGGCTCCTTCCTTCCTTCCTTCCTTCCTTCCTTCCTTCTTCCTTCCTTCCTTCCTTCCCAGCTTTCCCATCTTACAGTCCTTTTCTGTGCGGAAATAGCAGGAAGCCATGAAAAAAAAATCACCTTTAATAAAATAATTGCTTTTATTTATGATCTTTTTTTTGATAGTATAGCAAAACTAGTGGTCATCATCGTCATCGTCATCATCATGCTGTTATGTACACATTTTATTTCACACTGTACATGTTACAATGCTGAAGGTGACATCAACGACAAACACTCATTCAGACTGATGGCGTCACCAGGCCTTCCTCTTTGTTGTTATTGTTGTTGTTTTTTTATTTATGTTCACAGTTTTAATGAGAGAAGACAGCCATCTTGAATTCTACACATTTTTATTTTTTTTCTTTATTTTTTTGTTCTTTTTTTTGAAGATGCAAGTAGAAAGACGTGCATGTTGTTGTTGTTTTTTTTTTTTTTCTTAAATAGCACAATCCCTGACTCCTCCCCCATCCGACCGCAAACTTGTCACTGAATATCTTCAGGAAATGGGAAAAAAAAAAAAGAATTGGTCGCCCCCACCCACGCAAGCCACACCGGTGGTGGTGGTAGCAGGTGACTTCAAGTATTTTTTTTTTTTTAATGGAACAAAAAATGAAGTGATGAATGGGCCCCCGGAAGCAATTTTAGCATGGTCAACCTTGAAAATGATCACCCTATGAAGATATGCCGTGCTCATGTTAGATGGCGTGTGCAAAAAAGATTTGTAATTTAGTGTCACCCATGGGTGAATTCCTTCCATGTGTTCACCCTAAAATGACTACTTGTGTCAATTGCCGAAACCGATGTCAAGGGATACATTTTTTTTTTATAACTTTGTGGGTGGGTACCACGTGATATGAATTTTCCCTAGGATAGTTGCACCTTCAAAATTGATACATTATGGGGATTTGGTGGTCCCTCAAAAGCCGATCAGGTCGGGGCTCAATTGATTGATAAATGTGAGCCATGGAATCAAGCCCCTGCGGTCAATTTCAGCCACGGGTCCTTGAGACTTTTGCGTCCATCCTGTTATGATAGAAATGTCAAATGAATTCCATGTGGACCGGTGAAACAAGTGTCTGGGGCTAATTTTTTTTCTAACTTTTAACTGGCCACCATTTCGTCGCCTTTCATCCGGATCAAGGGTCAGAGGGATAGCAACAGAAACAGATTCCACGAGGGCCCTAAAAGTCATGGATACAATACAGCAAAAAAACAAACAAACCAGAAAATCAATCATAATGCAAAATAAACTATCCCAAAAATACATCCAAATGGATCTCAACAATGATGGCGAAACCTCGGCCCACCAGGTCTGGAAGTGTTTTGTGCTTTGTGGGGTCCGTGGGGTTTCGTGACGAGACGAGTGTGCGTAAGGCAAAAATTCAGGGGAAAAAAGCAGGGATGTGTGTTTGTGGCACCTTTTTTTTTTTTCCTTTCCTTAACCCCTTCCCTCAAATTGTAAAGGCACCAGCGCACATCCGACACAACCAAAGGCTCGGTTGTCGTATTTCGTGTGTATGTAATGCGACGTACAAAGACATGTTGTAAACATGGTTCCCGTGACATTGTGTGTTGTAGAAAACCTGAATGGAGGCGGACATAACCCCCCCCCCCTCCCCACCCTCTCTCCCCCTGTGTTCACAATGTAAACATGGCGGTGTGCAGGGTATCCCCCCCCCACCCCCAGCCGGTCTCATCCCATCCTCTGACCGAACCTTATCGACAACAATAAAATTAACAAATAAAAAAAAAAAAAAACAAGTTGACGTGGATTAAACAAACCAGATTCTCCATCTTGGACCTTCCAAATGACACATTTTTAGCCTTATTATAACAACGACCCCCAACCGTGCCCCCCACCCACGCACACAAAAAAACAACAACCAGTCCTTCAGTACATTCTGCGCTTCATGTAGATCCTCTCGATAAAGTTCTCCAGCTCCTCCTCACTGTCCAGCTGAGGCACCAGGCCGTCTTCCTCGTAGTCATCCCGCGGCGTGGCCGGCGGGTAATAGAAGGGGGGCTGCCTCCCTCTCCGGGGCGGGGCCAGTGGCTTGGGGGGTGGCGGGGGCTGGTAGGTCCGTGGGTGGGGCAGGATATAGTTAGAGATGTAAGGGACTTCGGGCAGGCGGTGCACCGGCCTCTGCCTCCAGCCCTGTCCTCGGTTCTTGCCCTGACCCCTGTTCCTGCGCCAGGGGACCTGGGGCTCGAGCTCCTGGGGGCTAAATGGCTCGTCTCGGTGGGGAGGGGCCTTGCCGTAGTACTGCGGCTTGGGGTAGGGGAAGTAGACGGGATAATACGCCCGATATGGCTTCTGGTAGTACGGGTAGGAAGGGAAGGCTAGGAACTGTTTCTGGGGTTTGTACCAGTAGTCAACGGGGGTCTGGGGCTGGTACCAGAAGTCCTGCTTGCGCGAATTGCCTTTGGCCTTCTGCCACTTCTTCGTTGACTTGAAGGAAGCTTTATAGGGGGCTTTGAAATGGGCTTTCTTGGGGTTTTTGGAGGCAGTGTAGTGGTAGATGGGCGGCGCCACCAGTGGTGGAGGCACCAGGGGCCTGAAGCGGGGTACCACGGGCATGGCAGGAACTGCAGGTAGCTGCTGCTGAAGTTCTTTCCGCTTTTTCTTCTTCTCCTCCACGTCGCTGATGATCTCGATGACATCGTCAGCTGGCAAGTGCAGCTTGCTGCTGATCTCGATGAGCCGGTCGATCATCTGCTGGTCCAGGTCGTCCTCGTCCTGGTTGGGGATGAGGACCTCCTCGGAGCGCTTGTCCTCGGCAGCGTTGCTGCTCTTCTGCCGTGGCTTGAGGAAGGGCTGCTGCTTGCGGCCCATGTACTGGAGCAACATGTCGGAGGCCACGTCGGCCAATCGCTGCTCCTCCTCGCGAGCTCGCTCCGCCTCCTCCTGTTGGCGGAGTACCTCCTGTTTCTCGGCCCTGGCTCTCGCCTCCTCCTCCACGCGGGTCAGGCTCTCGTCCTCCTCCTCCACCTCTTCCTCCAGCTCTCCGCCCTCATCCTCAAAGTCGTCCATGAAGTTGCCGCCCTTGACGGGTCCGGTTTGGGTAGCAGAATTCCCCTGCCAGTGAAGCTTCTTTCCGGCTCTGGCCAACTGCGTGTTGTACGCTTTGTAGCCCTTCAGCGGTGGCAGGATCTCGTTGTCCTGGAGGCCCAAGTCAATGTTCTGGAAGTAGCCGCGGATCTTGCGCTGGAGGGAGCCATCATCCCCCTCGGGGGCAGCAGCAAGGAAGCTTTCAACTGACGCCTTCTCCAAGTCCTCAGCTGAGCGCCCTCGGGTCTGCTCCTCCTCAAAGTCTTGAATAACCTTATCAGCCTCGGACTGCCTCCTTATCTCGCTGACCTCCACCTGACTAGAGGACGCCTCCTGGCCCGCATTCGCCTCCCGTTTTGCATCCCCCTCTTGCCTTGCGTCTCCCTCCGGTCTCGTGTCCCCCTCTGGGCTCGCATCTCCCTCACCCGCCAGATCCAGCGCCTGTAGGAGGAGAACGAACACCTGCGCCGGATTCAGTCCCAGCGCCGGCCGCTCGTCCTGGTCCCGTGACACGTTGTTGCCACCGCCGTTTTCACCTCGGAGCAACGGAAGGAGTGCAGTGTCCTCCGCCACCCCCTCCTCCACAGCCCCTCCATCTGCGGGTTCCACCCACGCGGGGGCGGCATCGGCAGCCAGCCGCAGAGCGATAGCGAGCAGGATTAATAGGACGAGGCGGGCTGAGGGAGGGGCGTGACGACTGGTCATGACCATGCAGGGCAAACGAGAGCTAGGTGAAGCACCTGTGCAGACGGGTGGGGGGCGGAAAACGGAAGCCAGGACAGTTAGAGTTAAAAACCAAACAAAAAAAAACATTAAATCTGGAGTTTAAAAAATCTAATTTGCACTTAACTAAAATGACTTTCAAACATGAACACTCTTTCCCCCAAAATTAGACGAGATTGTCACAAGGAGGAGGGAATATGTAAATATTTTGAAGGGGACTGTAATTTCGTAACACAGCCCTCATAGAAGTGTCCTCAATTTCTTTTTTCCCTGTATTTCATTTTCATTCTCGGATGCTTGAAGATTTGCTTCCATTTCCTAGCTTCGCCTCCGCTTTGATAATATGTACAATATGAGACTATTCAAATAACATTTTTTTCGAGAGAAGCCATTGTTTTGGTGTACGGAACTGGCGCAATGGTGCCCATTTTGTTTCTCTCCAATGCACACACGTGCCAGCACCATTTTTATTTTTCACCGATTGTACAAATTATATTTTGGGATTTTTCTAATCTAGCAAATGCTCAGTAAAATGCGAGTTTCACACCCTCTACCCCTCCCCTCCCTCGAACCAACAAAACCGAGAGGAAGTCGCGCGCACCGGCCGCCCATCATTTGTCACGAGTGCACTGGAGGAAAATAAATGGTATTTTAAAAAAAAAAAAAAAAGAGGGGAAAAAATGAAATCCTACACAGGTCCCGTGAGTCAAAGCGACGGCGCCACGCGGTGTGGAAGTCATGCGTAAAAAAGCTGCGAGGCACGCTTGAGTTACTTCACCCCCCCCCCCCACGTCCACCCACCTTCCTCTTCCTCATCCCAAGCGCAAATGGCAAATTATCTGGATGATCCATTTGAACCCCCCCCCCGCCCCACAATACATTCCGCCAACAACAATGCCACCCCCCAAAAATAAAGGGGGAAAAAACGCGCTTTGTCCTTTTTTTTCGTAACGTGGGAACGTTTTTTTCCTCCCTCTTCGTGCTGTGGAATGCACAACGAGACCCATTTTTTTGTTGCACGTTCCGCACAGCAGCACAATTTTCGTGCGATTCAAATTTCATAACTCATAAGTTACCAAATCATTTCTTGCAACGAAACAATTGCACCCCTTCAGTATCGTACCCCACCCTCCCGAGTCCCATCTCTCTACGTCATCAAGGCACGATAATCGAATTAAAAATCTGATGGTGTAAAATAGAAATTTCAATTTGTTCGAAACGATTTAACTGACTAAACCTCGTCGTTATGCTGGTCAAAGAAAAGAAAACGAAAAAAAACAAGCGCGTGTAATTTTGTGTTGGGCAAAAAAAAAAAAAAAATCAATTTGGCGCAATGTGACACGTGCCAATGCGGTTTAAAACGGGGTAGTGAAACAAATTTCGTTTGGTTATTTTTCATATGTCATTATTATAAAATGAATAAACACGAAATAAACGTGCTTGTTTACAAATTAATTCTTCCAATTTTATCAAATAAGAATGGTACGGTGATTAAAACGCGCACTCGACAAAGAGCGTTCATAACGCCACAAAATGATGAATGAATAAATTGGATGAATGAAAATTTTTACACCTACCTGGGGTCCCACTATTGTGGGAGGGCGGCGGGTGGGTGGACAAGCGGTGTGAGGGTGAGAAGATTTAAAAAAAAAAAAAAAAAAAAAAAAAAAGAAGTCAAAGTAAAGCCAAAAAGATTAATCTCATCAAGACTCGAGGGTTTGGAACACTCTTCTCTTTCCTTCTTTATTTCTTCTTCTTCTTCTTCTCAGCCGATGCGCGACATTTAAGAATATTACACTTGGGGGAGGGGGGAAAACCCAAAACTTTGATGTCACTTTAGCGCGTGCTGCTATTGTATTGTAGTGGATGTTTTCAGCACCACGGCCAGCGCAACTTTATTGTATATACCCTCCGTCGAACCACGTGACTACATCACCGACCCCCACCCCCGCCCCCCCACCAACCGACGTCGCCCTCCCCTTTGCCTTGCTCAATACCCACCCCCAGCAGGAATCTGTGCTGACGTCACGTCCATTGATAAGAAGGCTGGTCTGGAGATGGCACCTACGCCCCCTCATCTCATGCTCCCACTTCACCCCCCCAACACCCCCCACTTCCCTTCCCTCTAGCATGAATGGAGGGAAATGGCATGAATGAAATTTTCCTGAATGAAGAGAGAGTGAGTGATGGATGGATGGATGGATGGATGGATGGAGCAGCCATTTTACACAGCTTCCTCTGCACCAGTGTTTTTTTTTGGGGGGGGGGTGACCTCGTTAACAAGCTATCAATTAGCGCTCCTTTGTGTGAGTGTGTGTGCGTGTTGCTGCTCACTTTAAGTGCACTTAAACACTGGTGTTCACTTTGCGATCACCCCGCCGCCTTCATTTTCGTTTTTTTAAATACATACATTATATGAGGTGTATTGTAATTTCAGGATGTCCCTGAAGGCATCGCTTGACTTTGGATGGACGGATGGATAGATAGAAAATCAGTTGCGTAGGGGAAAGCGATTATTTTTTTTTTTTTTTTGCATTGTCCCCGAAGACAACATCTGACTTTAGGTAGGTTGGTTGTTCAAATTGTGCAAGAGGTACTATTTTTCAGGCTACCCCTGAAGGCAACGCTTCGATGGATTGATAGAAATCAGTTGTGGGAGGAAAGTTATGATTTCGGAATGTAGCTGAAGGCAGCACTTGGCTTTGGATGGTTGGGTGAATGTGCAGAAAATCAGTTGCGTGTAGAAGGCAATGATTTCTGACCGTTGCTGAAGGCAACACCTGACTTTAAGTAGGCAGGGGGGTTGGTAGCTATCATTTCTGGCTGTCCCTGAAGGCAACACATGACTGGAGTTACGCAGATAGTAAGGTGAGTAGATCAGTTGCGCAAGGAAAGCCGAGCGCAACATTGCAGAGACAGATATGTATTTGTGTTGTTTTCGGTGTTGAGATTGATGATTTATTTAAGTGGATATTTTACATGAGTCATTTATAGGTATGAATGGTCTCGCTTTGATTGAAGGGTGAAATGGTCATGATAAAATAGACTTCTTTTGTAGTCGTTTTCAAACAGTGGTTTGTATATTTTTCATTGTTGACTATTTTAATTCATTTTATAAATCATGTTCATATAAAGGACGGATGGATGGGTGGATGGATGGATGGAAGATTCATTTGAATGATTGATTCAATGGCGGAAGGATGGATCAAGAAGGGGATGAATTGTGGTTTGTGGCCAGGGAAGGCCTACTCGGAGATCTGAACTTTATTTGGCATTAATCAGAGGCACTTCAAATTGTAGCGGGTGTGCGTTGACCCTCACTTGATATGAATTTAAATGTGATTGGTGCTTTCACAACACGGCCATGTTTTAGTTATGAGGGTGTGCACACTTGTGCAATCACATTTCATTTCTTTATTTTTACGTCCCCTCTCTAAGATTAAAAACAAAAAGTTGTGTAAGCGAGAGGTCAAACTATTGGGGGGGGGGGAAGGTTTGAAATGATTCATATTGGTCTCATTTTTTTTTTTTTTTTAATATCACAATAATATGTGGCGGCAGGGTGATGCAGCTGCGAAGCATTGGCCTCACAGTTCTGAGGTCCAGGGATCGATCCTGGCCCTGCCTGCGTGGGTTTTCTCCGGCCACTCCGGTTTCCTCCCACATCTCAAAACCATGCAACATTAATTGGAGAATCTAAATTGCCCATAGGTGCGATTGTGAGTGTGGCTGTTTGTGTCCATGTGCCCTGCGATTGGCTGGCAACCAGTTCAGGGTGTACCCCGCCTCCTGCCTGTTGAAAGATGGGATAGGCTCCGGCACTCCCCATGACCCTTGTGAGGATAAGCGGGTAAGAAAAGGGATTGGATGGATGGATAATAATATGCCATTCAACAGGAGGGTGTAGACTTTTTACATCCACCATACAGAAAGAAGATGATTTTGTTCATTAGATCACTTGTGCTGGAAAAGATGCGATTTGAGACCGCCCCATTTGAGAACGCAACACGCACTTTTAGATGAATACTCATTTAGTTATTTCATCGCACAGAGAAAGTTAGGATTCCAAAGTGTCCCTGAATGCAACACCCAGCTCGGCTGTGATTTGTTTTGTTTGAAAACGTTTTTAATTAGTATTGATTCATCCATGAGAGGCATCCATGTGTACATCAACTGCATGCTGGGAAAGGGAAGTGGTCTGTTGACTCCGATATGATTGACAAACAACTATTGCCTGTCAATCATTGTGACGCATGATTCCGCCATTTTGTTTGCCTGTTTTCCTTCTGGCTTCATTTATTGACGGGTTGGGGTTTTTTCTTTTCATTTTTTTCTTTTCTTCTTTTTTTTTTTTTTCTATCGCAGAGTCGGAGGCCATTTTGTTGCCCAAAGGCCGACTTGACTAAAGCGGCGGCTGAGTCATTTAAAAAGTTCACGGAGACGCCTGCAGACTCCTGCAATTATGTTTTTACTCATTTCCTGTTTTGTCAGACCGTAGATAGATGTTTGATGATTTCAGACTGTTCCTGAAGGCGGCATTGGATGATGACCGGATGGAAAAAGGCCAACTTGAATGGATGTTGATTGTCGGGTTGTATCGCTGTCATTATCGGTTGTTTAGAATCAATTGTATTGATATTGATTGAATAATGGAATAATACAGTGAAGAAAATAAGTATTTGAACACCCTGCTAGATTGCAAGTTCTCCCACTTACAAATCATGGATGGGTCTGAGATTTTCAGTGTAGGCGCATGTCCACTGTGAGAGAGATCATCTGAAAAGAAAAATCCAGAAATCACAATGAATGATTTTTTTAACGATTTATTTGTGTGATACAGCTGCCAATAAGTATTTGAACACCTGAGAAAAGCAATGTTAATATTTGGTACAGTAACCGTTGTTTGCAATTACACAGGTCAAACGTTTCCTGTAGTTCACCAGCTTTGCACACACTGCAGGAGGGATTTGGGCCCACTCCTCCACACAGATCTTCTATAGATCAGACAGGTTTCTGGCTGTCGTCGCTGGCTGAGAAACACGGAGTTTCAACTCCCCCCAAAGATGTTCTATTGGGTTTAGGTCTGGAGACTGGCTAGGTCATGCCAGAACCTTGATATGCTTCTTACGTAGTGGAGTTGTACACTTTTGTCTCTGGTGTCTTTGGACAGCTCTTTGGTCTTGGGCATGTTACAAGTTTGAGTCTTACTGATTGTATGGGGTGGACAGGTGTCTTTATGCAGCTAACGACCTCACACAAGTGCATCTGATTCAAATACTTATTTTCTCCACTGTAATTGCAACCACTATTACTTTTTTTTTTACTTCTAACACGTATTTTATTCTTAATTATGAGGGATGTACTCCAATCTTTAAACTTAAGATACAGCTGGTACTGAGTGTACCGTATAAATTTGGCGGGCAGAAATTGCCACAGCAGAATTTCGTCTATTACGGATGTCAGCGTGAAACATGGGATGGGTTCCAGTGACGGAAACATTGTTCCAGGTGGAACTCCTTTTCTGGTTTTGGTCCGAGCAGAGCTCCGAGGCAGAAGGGCAACACTGGACTTGTCTGAATGGATGAATATTTCAATTCACTGAGAGCAAAACATTGCTGGGCTGATCTCAAAGGGAGACGAGGCACCCTACAGAAAGGGGGTCCAGAAACCAACCTGGAGCACAGACAACAGTCTGGTGCTGAACACTATAAAAACAAAGTGGACTTCAGGAGGAACAGAAGTGAACCGGCTGCACTCTTTGTCAACGGCGAGTGTGGGGAGAGAGTCTTTCTGAGATTTCTGAGGACCTCTCCTGGACAGACAACATCTCAGCGGTCATCAAGAAGGTTCAACCGAGCCCTCACGAAAAACTACCTGGACACAAAGACACAAAGCCCGGCCTTCTACCGCTCACCAATGGAGAGCCTGTGTCTCCCTCTGCTACTGGAGGCAGACAGGGGGACGCTTCAGAGGACAATCGAAGCAGCACAGAAGATCGTTGGCTGCCCTCTCCCCGATATTTATTCCTGTCGGTGCCTCGGCATTTATTCTCATTTTTTAATATTTCTACCTTGCCTTTACGCACGCACACAACGCAGGAGAGATTCTCCACTTTCATTGTACGGTTCTGGCATTCCTTCATTTTGTGAGCAGGTCAGTTGTGTGAGGAAAAACTCAGATATTAGAATGTCCAAGAAGGCAACACTCGACCACGGATGGATGCATTGATAGATATTTAGTTAGTACAGCTGCGCGAGGGGAGCTATGATTTCAAACAGCCCCTTAAGGCATTGTATGACAACCTTTATTTGATTAGATTGCATCGCGGGGGGGGGGGGGGGGGGGCGTCGTTATTTGCATGCCGAAATGCTCGATGATGGCGGCGATGATGACGGCGGCGGAGGTGTGCCGCAGGGCTGATGTCGGCTGATTTCACGGCCTTGGCATTATCAACTGCCTCTCTGCATTAGTCGCCCCCCTCTGCAACGCACCCCTCCCCCGCCCCCAATCCCGCAACCTGCCACCAAACTGACTCACACTCGACCACTGCACAACACCTTGCCGCCTTTGTGTCTCCCTCTCTCTGAAACCAAACATTACGTTTGCTTCGTAAAAGAACGAAAAAGGCGACGAGTTGAAATGAAAATGGAGGAGATATTTGGACGCATCTCAGAAGGTCCCTCAAGATACCGGATAACGACCTCGTAAATATGGCCGCCAAAGGCTTCATTATTCTCTCTCGTTCGCAGTCTCTCACCTGCCGTCTGTGTCCAGAGTTAATTAAACGGAACAAAGGGCCATTCACGTGCAGCGTCGCAGGGTCTTCACCTCCGTTTAATCGATGATGCTCTTGAGTCCAAAGTTTCTCTGTTGAAAGGTTTTGAGCCGTGTCCCTGACTGACATGGCGTGTTCTTGCCCCACCACTAGTTGGCAGTGTTGGGTAGTGGCTGTTTTGTGTGTGTGTGTGTATGTGTGTTTGGTAAATTGCAGGTAGGCCTTGAAAAAAGACAATTAAATAACTTTTGCTCATCAAAGAAGTACATTTTTGCTTGTCTGGGATTTGCTTTTTCTTTCCTAATTTCGAATAGGCTTTAAGATTTTCACTACTCTGCATTTAGTGGGCCGCCATGGCTGATTTTTCTTTTGGCCAACAAAGACTTGATTGGAGGGGGGGGGGGGGTTGCAGGACCTGCAGTCACTCCACAAATAGTATGCGAACTATTAAAAGTACATTTTCAGAAATATGTACCATTAAAGAACAAACACAATTCAAAAGACGAGTGATACACTTTATTGTTTTTACCAAATAATCATTAACTTGGAATTTTGTGGCTTCTACATGTTCCAGAAAAGCTGTGACAGGGTCATGTTTACCATTGCGTTACATCACCTTTTCTTTTAACAACATTCATTAAACATTTGGGAACCGAGGACACTAATTGTTGAAGTTTTGTAGATGGAATTAGTTCCCATTCTTGATTAATGCACAGCTTCTGCTGTTCAACGGTCCGGGGTCTCCGTTGTCATGTTTTACGCTTTATAATGTGCCACACATTTTCAATGGGAGACAGCCAGTCCAGTCTAGTACCCGCACTCTTTGACGACAAAGCCACACTGTTATAACGTGCAGAATGTGGTTTGGCATTTTCTTGCTGAAATAAGACAGGGTGTTCATTAAAAATAAAAAAAGATATTGCTTGCATGGCAGCATATATTTCTCCAAAACCTTTACATACCTTTCGGCATTCATGGTGCCTTCACAGATGTGTAAGTTACCCATGCCATTGGGACTAACACAGCTCCAAATCATCATTGATGCTCGCTTTTTAATTTTGCATCCATAACAGTCCGGATGGTTCTGTCCCTCTTTGGCCCGGAGGACCCGATATCCACAATTTCCTAAAACAATTTGAAATCTGGACTTGTCGTACCACAGAACACTTTTCCACTTTGCATCGGTCCATCTTAGATCAGCTCGGGCGGAGAGAAGCCTGCAGCGTTTCTGGGTGTTGTTGATCAATGGCTTTTGCTTTTCATAGTAGAGTATTAAATTGCATTTACGGATGTAGCGCTGAACTGCATTCACTGACATTGTTGTTCCTGAGCCCACATGGCGATATCCTTTACACAACGATGTCGTTTTTTAATTTTTTTGTCCTCCAACTCAAAATTTAGTTATTAGCAATCTTCAGGTACTTTGCTACTTGGAAAAATAAACTGAACAATTGAGGGATTGCAATGCTTTCATCTGTTTACTAAATTATTAAACAGACACATATATAATGAAAACACTCACAAGGACCTGCTGTTGGCTACAACTCACAACCATGTGTTCACATTCAAACCAACGGGCCAAGTTGGGCCAATCCAACTTAAGCTCCTGTTACTTCCTAGGCCACACCTCTTAAAGGCACCCCCATACTGTAAAACACAATTTATTTTCTTTACATTCAATTTTTTTTTAATTTGGGTTTTATCCACCCAATGCTACTTTCCTTTATTAAAACCAAGAAAAAAAATGATATTTGACGGGGCTGAAACAGATGAATGGCATTTCAATTCATTTCAGTGGGGAAAACTGATTTGAAAATGCAAAATAATAGTAAAATGCAATGTAACGTAAATGTAAAACGCAAGCTTCGCGGCGGACTGAACGAAACCACATTTCTGCTTAGAAAACCTCCCTGCTAATGCGTACAATCCCTACACTGCAATTTATTCAGTTACACTTTTTCAGCACATTAATGACGTTTGGAAAAAAAAAATACGTGCGCTATTACTGTTTATAATTGCATCAACTAGTAGCCTGGCATGCGCATTACTGTGTTATTCAGTTCTGCTTGTGAAACAGCAAATCACATGACAGCTTTCAAAGTGGAAAATTCTTCTGTTTAAGTGTAATAATTGTCACGTTAATATAGCCCCAGAGGGTATGTGCAGTGGCCTTTTTTTTGTTTCCTTTAATTACCTCCCTCTCCTTTTGTGGACACAAAGTAGGAGGAGATGCTTTGAGAATGATGAACCTTTCTTGCTTTCTTTCTTTCTTTCTTTCTTTCTTTCTTCTTTCTTTCTTTCTTTCTTTCTTTCTTCCTCGCCTGTGCTAATGCGGCTACGGGGCGCACAACACCTCCAAGTGATAAAGTGGCACCGGGCGATTAGCATCCGCTTTTCCCGCCCACGCCGCCGCGCTCCGGCAAGGCTGAAAATGGACGAGTAATTGCATCGTAGGGTTCCCGCAACACAATGGGCCACCTGGAACGTGGCGGTGCTTGCAGGACCTGTGTGCCCACACTGTAATCTTCCGCCATCCTGCACCTTTTTAATAATAATATCCATAATAGTTCACACTGTGTTCTTTTATCCCCGACCCTTCTGAACTTAACAGTGTACATTTATATTTGAGGGTTTTCATTTGTATGCCCCAAAAAAAAACCTCATGCAAGATATTCATGTGCAACACATTATCTATAGAAGCATTTACAGTGTACGTACTGTATTTGTGTGTACAGGATGTCGCGTACAAACCAGACAGTTCTACGAAGGCACACCAGAATTGTACAATTTTACATGTTTTTATGAAGTTGCAAACGTATAATTCATAAAAACAGAAAGTTGTATCACAAACAAACAAAAAAGAATAATGTATGCAACCAAATCAGGCAGTTGCACACTAATGGACCTGGAAGTTGGACGCAAATAATACAGAAAATTATAGCCAGACAAATGAATAAGTTTGCTCAGTAAAAAAAAAAAAATAAAACAAACAGTAAAATAGTAGAGAGTCACTGATGGTGTAGTGCAGAGGTGCCCAGACGTTTTTACCCCAAGATCTACTTTTCAAGCAGCCAGCCTCTCACGAGCTACCGACGACGGGGTGGGGGGTGCTGCTCCCAAACCATTTTAAGGTTAATGTTATGTAGCCTCCTATATTTAAAATACAAAATTTGCTTTTTTTTTTGCATTGTATTGTCTGTGCTTTCATCCTGGATCACGCTGTGCCAAGGTGGAATTTTAAACTCACACACCAGTCGACAGTCATTGCAGCTTAAAACAGCATTTCTTTTTGAACTTTCTCCATTGATATCGAAAGTAAACACAAGCAGCATGTCTAGCTCGTCTTTGTTCTACGTTGCCCAGACTGTGTTGCTAACTAAAGCAGCGGTGGTGGACACTCGCATTATAAAACACATTGATGGGCTGCGTAAGTACTGTAACATTTGTAATTATGAGTGCACATCTTTAAGAGTGGGAGCGGCCAAGACTCGATCGCGATCGACGCATTGAGCACCCCTGGCGTAGTGGTAGACACACCTGCCTTTGGTTCGGTCAGCGTGGGATTGATTCTCGCTCAGTGACGGTGTCGATATCTGCCCTGCGACCGGCTGTCGACCAGTTCAGGGTGTAGTCTGCCTTTCGCCCGAAGCTAGCTGGGATGGGCTCCAGCTTTCCCGTGACCCTTGTGAGGATAGGTGGCTAAAAAAAAAATGAATGTATGGTAACTGAATGTGCTTTAGATAATTAAAATGCAGTGCAAGAAATTACATAGAAAGTGGAAATACTTTAAAAAGCATGACAAAAAAATTACGTGTTTTCATCCTGGATTTAAAAACATTCTCACTCTGGCGTGTCGGCAACTTCTTCCATTTTTGTGCAGCATAAAAGCTAAATGCTGCTTCACCATGTTTGCCTTGGACTTTGCGCTCCACTATTTGACCTGAGCCAGTCCATCTCAGAACCCAACTGGGTTTGTATCCCATTAGCATTTCTTTCATGTATTCAGGACCAGTAGCAGAACTTTACAATCTGTTTTAAATGTGATTGGAAGGCAATCTAAAGACTAAAAAGTTGCATAAAGATTAACCAGGAAGTCACGCACAAGCAACCCAGGAAGATGAATACAGAAAATCGAGAATTTGGTCCCAGACAACACAGGAAGTTGCACACCAAAACACCAAAATGGACGCCAAGAAAGCTCTGTTAGCATTTAGCAGAGGCTAATGTGTTTTCTCAAGGGTCCACTTAAAGGTGTTGGGAGAGCGCGGCGCAATGTGCCGCTTTATAGACTGTGAGCGGCTGTTAATGAAAAATCCATAGCGCTTCAAACATGATGAATATGAATCCATAAGGCAGTCAAAACCGTCCAAGAATGAACCGCGAGCCCCCATCCATCGCCACCCGGGAGAAATACGCCATCCCGCTGATCGACTCGTCGGCCGGGCCCCGCGAAATTATTTACTCTCCCCTCGCTGTCCCTGAAAATGAGCTGGAGGAGGCAACCATAGAAAGAGGGTGTGGAGGGGGGGGGGGTGCGATTGTGACTGATGACAGCGGTCCCGGGGCAGGCGGCGAATTTGAGGTTGATGAGGCGTCACATACGGGGAGCGTGAAGACATCAGTGGCCGCCATCAATCTCCACGCCGCGCATCAGTAAGCACTGCGGCCAACGCCAAGGCGGAACCAGCCCGGCCGAACCCGAAGAGCCGGAATGGAACTTTTTCACTGGCCGTCAAGCACAAGGCTTGATTTGTTTTTCAACTTCCGGCCGATTTCACAGCAACTTTTTTTTTTTGTTTAACTCTCGCTTTGTGTTTGATGATTTTGGCCGTTGTTGGCGTCTAACTTCCTGGGTTGTTTGTGAACAAATTCTCTGTTCGTCAACTTCCTCGGTTATCTGTGGAAAAACTTCCTGCATTGTTTCTACAAAACGTCCCGGTTTGTTTGTGACCAAAATTTGGGGTTGTTGGTTGATTAGGGTTTTTTTTTTTTTTTTTTGGTTGTTGGTTGTTTTTTATTTGTGTGCAACATGCAGGGTTGTTTTTGTGTAACTTCCACAGTTATTTGCAAAAAAGTCTGCGACCTTTGTCGTTTGTAAGGTTTTATTTATTTATTTTTGTGCTGTTTTGTGCAACATCTCAGTTTGTCTTCAAACTACTTTTTTTTTTTTGGGCAATAAGTAACTTTTTCTTGTATTAGTAATCCATCCATCCATTTTCTTACCCACTTATCCCCACAAGGGGAGTGCTGGAGCCTATCCCAGCTGTCACCGGGCAGGAGGCTGGGTACACCTTGAACCGGTTGCTAGCCAATTGCAGGGCACATCAAGACAAACAGCCACACTCACAATCATACCTATGGGCAATTTAGAGTGTCTGATTAATATTGCATGTTTTTGGGACGTGGGAGGAAACCAGAGTGCCCACCCGAAGGAAACCCATGCAGGCACGGGGAGAAGATGCAAACTCCACACAGGCGAGTCCGTGATTGAACCTGGGACCTCAGAACTGTGGAGCCATCGCTTTCCATCTGATCCACCATGCCGCCTCTATTAGTAATGTCTTTTTTTTTGTGTGTATTTATTAGCGCCCCACTTCCTGGAATGTTTGCATCCAACTTCCCAGTTTGTTTGTGTGCAACTTCTGGGTAGAACTACGTAAACATATTGCAACCTAAAGCCAAAATGTGCAACCAGTTTTCTTTTTCACTTATAGTAGCAGGAGAAGTGTTTACAAAAAAAAAGTTTACGTAAACTTTTCGGTATGCGAAGCTATGCTGCTTTTAGCAGTTACGAAATGCCAACTCATGCATTTGCATGCATTTATTACTGCTTGAACAAGCTGTAAAATTGAATACATAATACAAGCCATTTATTTTTGTGCCCGCCAGCCAATGTTTTTCCTTTTGCCCCTTGGAAAAGCAGCAATAATAATAATAGGTTTTTGTGATAAGAAGTCTGAGGGCAACTTCTTTACTTTATTTCATTTTAAAAGCATTTGAGACGCAGAGCTTGTTATTCTCAGCTTGACGTCGGCGAGCAGCTTTTTTTTTTTTTTTTTTTGACAATCTGCACGAATGGGGCGAGTACAAAAATAGCTGTGGCTCAGCAACTGACATGAAACGGATAAATAACCATTCCTATAAGGTCGTCGTGACTTAAAAAAAAGCTCACATGACAAACTTAAGAGAAATGTATCACTTTAGCAAACTTTAATAGTGTTGCTGACAAACTTTCTATTAAATTCAAATTAGATTTAAATTAAATGGTATCAAACCTGATTAAATCTAATTAAATGACATTTCCTGGGATTACAAAAATACAGATAAAATTAAATTAAATTACATCAAATTAAAAAAAATCCAAGTATATTTAATTACATAACAATGCATACAATTACAAAGTGACAAAATGAAGGTAAATAAAACAAAAGGTAAATTTGCATTCAAAGTAATACATTTAGTTCTGTTCTAATTGAATTTAAATTTAGTTACATTGAATTAAAATAAATGCAATCACTAAATGAAATCACATCAACACAATTTAAATAAGTGTAATAAAGAAACTACTAAAAAATAACAATGAAATTCATATTAAAAACAATTCAAACCAATTTAATCTCTTTTAAGCAGATAATATTATCAGAATATTTGGAACACAAATTACATAAAAAAATTATGAAATTGAATGGCATTAAACTCTTTTGGCTCAAATAGAAGTCCATCATTTTTGTCATTTAAAAACACTGAAATCAAATTCAATGTATTTAATTCAAATTAAATTAAATGTCATGAAATTGGGAAAAAAATAGAGTAAAATCAGATTAATTCTGCCAGGTATTTTCGATTCTTCAGTCCCCTAACCCTGATGCTTCCTCACAAGGCAAAAAAATTGTGTGGAAGGAGCTAGGGAATGAACTCGTGCAGTGGGAAGCCAAACATATTACAGGCGCACACACACACGCAACATTATATACAGTATGTCTTCTATAGCGGTAGATGACATAGCTTGAAGAGCCTGAGGCGAGGGAGCCGAGCAAGTCGTCGTGCTCGCAATGAAGTGTTATCAGTTATCGGCGCCGCAGCCCGACTGGCAGGGAAGTCATTTGGAACGCCTTATGCGCCCGCGTGACTCACCGCCAACACCTACGGCGCTCCAAAAACCTCAGATTCTGTGTGTGTGGGTGGGTATTGTACAGGGGTGACCCATTCAAAGGTTTCCCATCTAATCTTTGCCTTTAATATTGGCAGACATAGGGAATAGAATAAACTCATATCGGTACTTGTTTCCTATTGGGTCTCAATCGGGCCACTTGGCGAGTCAAAGTTCCTCTAAGTACGAGTCCTGGAATTTGCCCCACCTAAGATGTCTGCTTTAAACAAAATGGCTGACTTCTTTCAAGTGATCGGCCCTTGAGTCTTTTTCATGGATCGTGTTACGATAGAGCCGTCCGGCAAATTTTCTGTTGAGTGGTCAAACGGCTACGTGTTCTCATAGATCTCGAGGAGTATTTAGAAGAAAGTTTCTTTCGGCTTGTCTTGCGTAACATCTCATATGAAGGCTCATATTTGTTTGGCGCAATTTTTACGCCGGATGGCGTTCCTGACGCAATCCCTCTTGGGGAGGAGAGGCCCCAGTGAGATACCAACTCACGACCCCTGGCTTACCAATGCCGATTTATTTACAATTTCAATTTCATCTGCCAAATTAAAGTACGGGTGGCACGCTGAATAAGCAGCTGGTAAAGCGTTGGCCTCACAGTTCTGAGGACCCTGCTTCAACCCCGGACCCGCCTGTGTGGTGTTTGCACGTTCTCCCCGTGCCTGCGTGGGTTTTCTCCAGGCACTCCGGTTTGCTCCCACATCCCAAAAACACGCAACGTTAATTGGGCACCCTAAATTGCCCCTAGGTAGGATTGTGACTGTGCCTGTTTGTTTGGATGTGCCCTGCGATTGGCTGGCAACCAGTTCAGGGTGTACCCCACCTCCTGCCCGTTGACAGCTGGGAGAGTCTCCAGCACTCCCCACAACCCTTGATAAGATAAAATGGATAGATGGATGGATGGAACTTAATGTACGCGTTTTTGTACACCTCAAAGAATCTCTGCGAGTTGGAGCTGACCTTGTAAAAAAAAAATAAAACAAAACAAAAAACAATCCTAGCTTGTATGCGTTCAGCTCCTTTCAAACAGATAGCGCACGAGGGAATTTTCCCATTTCCTTTATCTGTCACTTGATGCTGCGCTTGGGCAGCCGCCGTTGTGTTTGCCATATGTAAGTGCACGTTCTAAACGCGCCTCTTGTCTCCGCTATCGTTTTCACGCTTAGCCCCGGCGCCCCCCCCCCCCCCCCCCGTTCCTCCTCCATTATGTCGGCGTCCGCTCATTCTCATTTGCCTCCCTATCGCGCCGCCGTCTATTCCATTTATCCCTTTCCAGCGGCGGATGCTCTTATCGCAGCGCGTCTGCTGTGCCGGCGCTCGTGCCGCAGCAGCGGCAGCGGCCGCAGCATCAGTGCGATTTCTTATAATTTGCCCCTTTCACATATGGTTGAAGCAGGAAATTTCAGCAGTTTTGCGGCACAGAAACCAAATCACTGACCTTATTTAGACTGTATGGGGTTGTTGGACCACGTGAGCGCAAGGATCCTATTGATGTGGTAGAATTGGGGTTTAGGTTGATCGATGTAGTCGTACGTAGTGATTTGAGATACAAGTGACCCGACTTCTGCTGCTTCCCAAGTCCAACTAAGGGCATCCACCATTGGAAACAGAATACAGTATGAGGACTATGAAGAAAAAAAAAAAAAAGAAGCAAAATGTTAGAATTATTGTTAATATAGTTATTATATCATTGCAACAAACCCAAAGTATCATCCTTGTTTCGAAGATTCCTTGCACACAGGAATGCAGCAAGACAAAGAATCACCCTAGCTTCAAAGAGTCTTGGTCACAGGACGAGCCCCCGTACACCACACACACCGGTGCAACTCCCAGAGGTGGCCAAGGACGACTCCATCATAACCAAAGAATGTGCCGCATCATCACCAAAAAAATGCACCTTTGTGCATTTCATCTGCTCACCCCTCCTTTTGACCTTGTGTGTTTTTTAATTAAAAAAAAAAAGACTACGTGAGAGGCTGGTTCAGAACGTGTTTGGAGATTGTAACTGGGCTGTCTCTCAAGTCCTCCTGATCAGAAGAAAGATGACTTCTTGTCTGTTATTTGTGCAATTATTCCAGGACGTTAGTAATAAACCTAACATTTTCTTGGTCCTTTTAGCCTGATTCCAAGATACTTGAGGATCCCAGCTTCAGAATCGACCTCCAGGAAGACCGTGGCCACGGCAACACAGACCCACGAAGGGACTGGTCCTCGAACTCTCTAACTGAGATCTGAGTGTTGACGGAAATCCAAGGGACAAGAAGACGTCTTGGTAAGAGCGATTTTCTTACAAGGTACAAAAAGAGTGAATGTCGACGGGAAATCTGCGCAAAGGTGTGTGTGGGAGAAGCCTTGTGAATACTAGTCAATGGCAAGTAATTCGAAACGACGGGGAACTCGTTTCTACAGTTAAATTCCGAGAAAGGTAACAAGGTCGGACTCTTGTACGTACTTAAATTCCGAGTTAAATAAAATACAGTCTGTGTAAAATAACATCTAATAAAACTGCAGTATAAACGGCGTGCGATTGTGTAAACGAGTGTTTGAGAGACAGGATAGGAAGTGACGACTTGTTTGGAAGCAAAGGCAAGATTCCTCCGCCCCTCTGGGTAGAAGCCCGAGGAATACCAAACAAGAGTATTTAACAGTCACCCTGTCGAATACAAAAACGCCAAGCACAATTTTCAACGGATCTTAGAACTGGATTTTTGGCTGAATCGAGAGCAAGACTGCAAACCATTTTGGAAGTTTTAACCCCTTGACATCAACACTCGCGCTTACAGAAGAAGGCAGCTTTTGAATGGTAGCGAATGCTTTGCAATTGCGACAGGAAGACGCACATATTTTGATCGAAACTTCTATAAAATGGCTGCCTACTTCAGTGCTGTGACTGATGCACAACTATTGCTTTTTATACGTATATGAAAAAAAAAAAAAAAAAACGCTTTCAAACTTTGACTGATGCCGCTGCGGAATCCAATAAAAAATAAAGTCAGCGTTATTGCCCTTAACCACAGTGGGGTCAAAATTTGAATAAAAATCAATGCATCCCTCATTGAAGGCGTTGCCGTGGTAACAGAGTGAGAGGAAAAAAAACCCTAATAGCTCCTCTCACACCTGAACGTTTGCAGCCGGGCCAAATTCGCATAATGACACGCGCACATGCACACACACAAAAGGCTAATGGTGGGGGTATGAGTGAGGGGTGGGGGGGGGGCCTAACTGAGCGAGGAGATGATGGCTGATAAGACATTTGGGGGGAGGTGGGGACCACTCGCTCGGATTGCTGATTGTGCGCCACGGGCGACTGCGAACACAAATGGTGGACGCAGCTTCGCTCCGCCTTACATCTGAAAGCTCCGGAAAGTCACAAAACAACAACACAAGGAAATGCCGCAAAGAATGAGAATTTAGTTGGATATGTTCTCTTTTTTTTTTTTTCTGGAATTAATTTTGTTCATGGCAAGGGAAGGAAGTTGTTTTGTTTTCCAACATTTTAATTCATGAATTAATTAATTTTGGTGTTTGTTTGAGAAGGGGAGGGAGGGAGACAGAGAGAGAGAGAGAGAGAGAGAGAGAGAGAGAGAGAGAGTGTGTGACGCGTATTTTTTTCAATTATTTCCTTTTCAGATACATTACATTTTTTGAAATTGAAAACATATTTTACAAATGAAAAATTTAGTTTTTTCTATTGTAAAAGTTTTAATGTTATATTGTTTTGAATTGATTGTTTTACAATATTTTATGTATCTTTTTTTGTTATTTTTTTAGCAATATAAAAAAAATAGGTGCGAGCACACACCCCACTAAAAAGTCTTAGCTTATCAACAAGTCAAAATTGGCTACGAGGAATTCCGCCAAGGCGGCACGGTGGATCAGCTGGTAAAGCGTTGGCCTCACAGTTCTGAGGTCCCGAGTTCAATCCTGGTATGGAGTTTGCATGTTCTCCCCGTGCCTACGTGGGTTTTCACCGGGCACTCCGGTTTCCTCCCACATCCCAAAACATGCAACATTAATTGGAGACTCTAAATTGCCCGAGGTGTGATTGTGAGTGTGACTATTGTCTGTCTCTATGTGCCCTGCGATTGGCTGGCAACCTGTTCCGGGTGTACCCCGCCTCCTGTCCATTGAGAGCTGGGATAGGGCTCCAGCACTCCCCGCGACCCTTATGAGGATAAGCGGCCAAGAAAATAGATGGATGGATGGATGGATGGAATTCAGCCATTTTGATTGGAATTGGCCATTTTAGACTTTTTATTTTTTTGCACCCCATGACAGTCCTCCAAAAGTTCTCTCTCTTTTTCGACACTCTTTGGCTGACATGTTCTTTGGAGCAGAGAGGCTGTGATTGTCCCCCTTACGCCGCCCCTCTCTCTCTCCATCTCCCGTGGCAACCACCAAGCCGATTCCTCGAGCGTCTCTCGTTGCGCCGTCTCCGACTGTGTCGTCGTTCAGCCAAGACAATGTGCTTTGTGGCTATTGGCCGGGATTATACACGGCTCCTCACCGCGATGCGCGCGTGCGTGCTGCCTACAGGTGACTCATCGTACTGCAGATGACCACAATGTGCTGCTGCTGCTGCTGTTTTAGCATTCCGAGCTCACATTTCTGTACCTCCTCCTTCTCCTATTCTTTCTAATTCCTCTTCTACACGACACACTTTTCTCATGCTGTCTGTTTTTTTTTTTTTTTTTTTTTTTGCGACACTCTGTGACCAAGTCGCGTATCACTCACACGCGCATACATACGCGTTTTTCCTCACGTGAATGATACAAAATGAACACACAATAAGATCTAGTGCCTAAACAATCCTGTCCAGACAATGAGAGAGAGACAATTTACCCTTGTACAAAAAGTGTTTTATCACTGTGGGACATCTAAAATCTCCATATTGTGCGACATAAACACAAAACAAAAAACACACACCACCACGCATTCATGTTCTGTTTCAGAGACAATCCCAAATGTTCGCACTAAGATAGAAAGACAAGGACGTGGACACACAATGGGACAAATCAAAACCATTCAATTGGACCACACAAAGACAGGAATAAAACTATGCACATATTAGCTCATATTTCTCCACGGAATGAAAGAAAGACAGGAACATACACAATGTGGACCATCCCCCCCCCAAAAAAAAAAGACCATATTGTGCCACATAAAGACAGAAAGGCAAGAACATACAGACACACACACACTGGACCATGAAATCTCCTCCTTTTGTACTACACAAAGGTAGAAAGACACAAAATACACACAAGGGAAGGGGGCGGGTGCCATTGGTGATGATGAGGGTGATTATAGATTGGCGATGGGGTCGGGGGGGGGCGGGGGGATTGAGAACAGAAAGTGTTCTCAATGTTCTCATTCATTAACCGATATATTAAGTTATTTGTTTCTCTCATTCTTGAATTTCAGTGCATCGTGAGCGGGTGGGGGTAGGGGGGTTGTTGGGGGAATCGTGCGTTGCATAAGTGTGAGGCCGCGCACGCAGAACAAGGGAGGGAAATATGTTTATTTTTAATTTTGTTATTAATACACTGAAATAAATGAAATAATCCTGTGGATAAATAATCCTCTTTAGTGGCATTTTTACTGTCATCGATGGGAAAGAAGAGCAAAAATAGATCAGGCTAATCTCACTCTTGCACGCATAGGCGCACACACACACAGACACACACACACACGCATTTCCATGGTAATTAGTCCCGAGCCTCTCTCGGGGGGACTGAGGGCCCCGCGGGTGATGGTGGTCTCACAAGAGTCCCAGTTGTCCCATTGAAGAGATCATTAGGTTGGTTAGTGTAATCCACAACAAGCCCCCTGAGTGTGTGTGTGTGTGTGTGTGCGCGTGTGTATGTGTATATATATATATATATATATATATATACAGTATCTATGTATGTATGTATGCGTTTGTGTTTCCAGGCGTTAAGCAGCTGCCGAACGGACTCACGGGGTCCGCCAGGGTCTGTGCGGAAATTAGCTTTATTGCTGCGATCTGAGGCTCTTGTTTAGCCGCAGATGGGATTTGAACCCTCCCTGGGGGTCCGCCTGATACTTCATGATAGCGCACTTGAATGACACAGGAAATTGGCGTTAAATTGCGAGGCCACCCACTATATATATAGTTTTTTTTCCTCATAGGAAACATTTGGCGTATTGGCATGGCTTTTAATGTGCTGATACAATTTTAAAACAAGACTGGAGTGGCCAATGGAAAGCATTTATGTCCATATTTTGTCATCCTTTTCTTTGAATATAAAAGCAATTTTAAAATGTCGGAGTTTTATCTGTGTTTGCATTAAAAAAAACACGAAAATCATTTTTTTTGTTCTCTTTTTATCCTCAGAACAAGCCTCCCCAAACCCAAAAATTTTTTTTGCTTCTCATTTTACCTGAAAAAACAGCGCTGTCTTTTGCTTTTTCTCAGACAAAAATGTAATAAATCTAATGCTTGTTATTTTGTGAAAAACAAAGACAAGTCTCTGTGTGTGTATATATATATATATATATTATATATATATATATATATATATATATTTATTTATTTATATATATATGAAGAACTTTATTCCCCATTCCAGCCTAAAAGTAGTTTGGATTTTTTAACCCAAAAATGTGGTTTTATTTTATTTTATTTATTTTGTTTTCATTTTTCAGAAGGCAAAGATGTTTCTTTTGTTGCCTTTTATCTGAAAAACCAATCTTATCTTTCTTGTTCTATTTATTTTTTGGTGATTTTTTTTTTTCTCCCATAAAACAAAGTAAAGTCATGTCTTGGTCTAAAAAACAAGGAAATGTATTATTTCAATTTATCCAGAGGGTGGAAAAAAACATTTTCTCTCTTTTTGTGTTTTCCTCCTCCTCTTTTTTATATACAAAATCAAGGAAATTAGTTTTTGTTTGCGAAAAACAAAGAAGCATCAGTTTTGTTGTAGTCATTTTCTATTTTGTCTTTTCATCTGGAAATCAAGGGAAACTCATCATCTTTTGTGGCAACGAAGCAAAAAATATAAATGTCCTTTCATTATTTTTCTTTGAATTTGAATAACCAAGAAAGAAGTTTATTTTTTAAAGATAAGAAAAGTCGTGTTTCTTTTTTCAAATCAATTGAAAAATATTTTTATTTCTGTGTAGTCGTGATAAACAAAGAAACCTCATTTTTGCTCGATTTCTTTTTTTTTTAACAAATCTTACAATCAATCAAATTTGAAGCTACAACAATATTTCCTCATTTGCCAGATTAATTTAATCTGTTACATTTGCATGTCGTTGAATAAAAATAGATGACATTGTAGCTCAAATACCAAACCTCAACCTTTGTCGCACTGTTGATTTTATTTCCCCTGATTTTTTTGCGAAATAGGTGGCCAGACCTCGTCAATCAGTGGCATTGCTTTCTTTCTTTCTTTTTTTTTTAATGCTCTGTCATTTTCCTGCCGTCGCTCTTTTTCCTCTCTTTCTCCATCCGGCGGATTGAAAGGAGGAGCAAGGGGGGGGGGCATGAGGAAGAGGAGGAGGAGGAAAAGGAGGGCGACTGATTGCTCCTTTTGTTTAAGAGCGACGCTTGCCACCTCTTTGGGACTAACTAACTGGCGCACGAGGAGACTAAACGTGGTAAACAATAGCTGAGAATCAACAAAAACGCTGCCCCTTTGCAACCTTTTGAGGGATTAATGAGGCACGTGCAATTAGTTTGTGGTTTATCTCTTTGATGGCGTCTTTGACGGTTATCAAAACACACATCCCAAGCAAAGTTCTTGCATGAAAGAGTCCAAATTGCAAACGTTTAACGTTTAAGTAAAATTCCTCAAAATCGTATTCGATGACTCCGAAGGGGGGAAAACGTTAAGTTCGTCGAAAGACTAGAAATTGCGTTATAGTTGAGTAATTTTAATCACCAAACCTATAATCGTCTTTAATGATCATGGGGGGGGGGGGGGGGGGTTCCATCAGGTTAGTGAAAGACTGAATAGTCTTTGATGATCAACAGAACTATTAAATTCATCAGTCCTTAAATTGTCTGATGATTATGAAGAGTCATAGATTACGTTCTTTGATGATTGTAATCATCAATGACTCAAAATTGTCCCCGGTCATTAAGAGCACAAATGACACGTTGAACTTAAAATGATGACTGATGATTAGAAAAATGGACGATCCGCAAACACTCAAAATTGTCTTTGGTGGTTGTCATGACTCAAAATGACAATTATATTTGGGGGGAAAAAAAATCTTTTTTTTTCTATTGCCTTTGTTATGAAAACACATATAGGTTCATCCATCGATTTTCTTCACCGCTTATACTCACGAGGGTCGCGGGCAGGAGACGGGCTACACCCTGAACTGGTCGTCAGCCAATCGCAGGCCACATTGAGACAAACAGCCGCACTCACAATCAGACCTAGGGGCAATTTAGCGTGTCCAATTAATGTTGCATGTTTTTGGAATGTGGGAGGAAACCCACACAGGCACGGGGAGAACATGCAAACTCCAAACGGGCGGGTTTGGGATTGAACCCAGGACCTCAGAAACTGTGAGGCCAACGCTTTAACCAGCTGATCCACCGTGCCGCCATATAAGTTCATTAAACCCAAAATACCGACACGTTATTTACATTTCCCTCATTTTTTTTTTTCTGTTCACATCCCTTTTCTTTGCATCCTCTTCCCGCCGACGGATTAGATTTTTGCGTGCCACAGTCGACGGCGAAACCGTAAAGCATGCGGCGTAAACAATAAAATCCGCGCTTGTCGTAAACACAGCGCAAACGCTCCACATCCTGCGCAAACACGGATGACCTTTTTCCCCGTACAGACGCGCGTCACGGCCGGCGAGAACATTGTGACTATCACAGTTGGCTTGTCCTCAACGTCCGTGTGTGTGCGTGTGTGTCTGCTTCATATTCCAGGCACAAGCCGGCGTGGTGCACACATCTGCAAGGCTACTCGGTTTGAAAGCAGTTTGAATTTGTTTCTGGACACCTATCAGGACGTTTCCAAACGCTTGACGGCGAAGAGGTTTGCGTTTATCGAAGGCAGAACCGGGCGTCTTTGAGGTTTTACAAAAAAAAAGCTGCACGCTCGTTGCGTTGATTTGTAAAGTGTCTTTCTACGTCAGCTCAAGGCCAAAATTGTCTGATCTTTCCAAAAAGAATGATGTCAAGGAGTGCATGGTCTTCATAGATGTGGAGAACAACGCACATTAGATTCAGTTGTCGTTGATGTTTACATGAACGCGTGCATTATGTCCCTTGAAGAGTACATTGCCTTTGATGTTGACAAAAACACTTTGGTTAGTTGCTAAATATTTTGCTGTTTCCGAAAAATGATTAAACGTGGTGACTCGTGGGTGAGGTTCAGTGAAAGGCTCGATGGTAACGCTAAATTGCCTTTGACGTTTACGGAAAAAACGCATGTTCGGATTGCTGACGAGTGGATTGTCTTTGATGTGTACAAAACGTGACTATCACAGCCGGCGTGCATGTGTGGGTGTGTCTTCTTCATCTTTGAGTCACCAGTTTGCAGATCTCCAAGACTGCCGGTTCGAAACCGCTTTCATTTGCACGCACACCGCAAACACGCGACGGTCAAGACGATGACGCGGCAAAACACCTGAAAGCTTAAATCACTCGCATATAAAGGATGTAATTGGAGATATGATTTAGTGCTCGTGTGTGTGTGTGTGTGTGTGGTGTGTGTGTGTATATATATATACAGTGTGTGTAATTAAATGCGTAGACCTTCTCCTCGCTATCTCCTCCTCCAGCCAGCGCCGGTGACGCACAAAGCGCAGCACCGCCATGAGTCATCAGGCCGCCAGCATCAGCACCAGCCCTCCCTCCATCTTCCCTCCATCCTCACCGCATCCCCCCTCCTGCCCTCCCCCATCATCCCTCCTTCCACACATTCCCATGTAGAGTTTTGTTTTCACTGTCTCTACCTTCCCGATGGCTCAGGGAGCGGCAAAACAGCGGCGAGCACGATTTGCCACCTGGCATCGCGATGTGACTCACGCAGCCCGTCTTATCTCCGCACACGCGTTCGGCGGCAATTGGAAAGAGGAGTCGGTACAAAAAAAAAAAAAAAAAAAAAAAATTCTCGGCACGAGCGCGAAGGGGACGCGCTCGGAGCGGATGAGTCATAAATGTGCGCCCCCCGCCCCGCTCCGCTCCTCTCCGCCGCCCTGCGGAGAGGGTCGCGCCCACTGCTGCACTTGAGGATGGGGAACGGTGGTGGTAAACGACACGATACGATGGCAGTGCGGTGGAGTGGTTGGTTACAGCTAAGGTTGAAGTCACGTAAATAATGTTATGTTCCGTCACACTGATTTGGTCAGAAAAAAACAAATGGTCTTCAGGAATTAAAAAAAAATCTTTGCATTGTTACCTGAAAGAGACAAAATTATCTTTGATGGTTACACAAGGTGCGCCAAAGACGTTAATTGTCCTTCCAAATTTTCTTTGATAATTCCAAAAACGCGTACCTTGTCAAAAGCTTTTGTCAAACGCTCGCAAATGTTGATCAAATGCAACCATGGGCAATATGTTAGGTTGATTAAAAACGCCAAATTGTCATCTTGTGTTTCTGAAAATGTGGGATAGTTTAAAAAAAAAAAAAAGTCCTTGATTTTGACAAAAACATCAACATTATTAGCTTTGTCAAAACTGTCTTTGATGTTTGTGATAATGGAGCTTTCATCCCATTAAGTTGGTCCAAAGAAGGAAAATTATCTTTAAAGTTTACACAAGGTTAATAAAAGACTGAACATTAGGTTTGTCAAGATAAAAAAAAAATGTATTTCACAGGTTGTTCAATGAAAATATTCAAATCAAAGACGCAAAATTGTCTTCATCAGATAGATCCTCGTGGCTACTTTGTTAAATGTTTGATGTTTCCAAAAACATGGACTTTATTTGTGTGATACAGCTGCAAATAAGTATTTGAACACCGGTCCATCAGCTAGAATGTCAATGACCTGAAAAGAGCTGGGACCACCGTTTCCAAGGTGACTGTTGGTAATACACTAAGACGTCATGGTTTGAAATTATGCGTGGCACGGAATGTTCCCCTGCTTAAACCAGCACATGTCAAGGCCCGTCTTAAGTTGGCCAATGATCATTTGGATGATACAGGGGAGTCGTGGGAGAAGGTTTTGATGCCAGAATGGAACTTTTTGGTCGTAATTCCACTAACCGTGTTTGGAGGAAGACGAATGATGAGTTCCATCCCAAGAACACCATCCCTACTGTGAAGCATGGGGTTGGTAGTATCATGCTTTGGGGGTGTTTTTCTGCACATGGGACAGGACGACTTGCACTGTATTAAGGAGAGGATGACTGCGACCAAGTATTGTGAGATTTTGGGGAAAAAACTCTTTCCTTCAGTCAGAGGACTGAAGATGGATCGTGGTTGGGTCTTTCAACATGACAATGACCCGGAGCACACAGCCAGGAAAACCAAGGAGTGGCTCCGTAAGAAGCATATTAACATTCTGGCCAGTCTCCAGACCTAAACCCAATAGAAAATCTTTGGCTGGAGCTAAACTCCGTGTTTCTCAGCGACAACCCAGAAACCTGTCTGATCTGGAGAAGATCTGTGTGGAGGAGCGGGCCATCATCCCTCCTGCAGTGGGTGGAAACCTGGTGAACAACTACAGGAAACGTTTGACCTCTGTAATTGCAAACAAAGACTACTGGACTAAATATTGACATTGGTTTTCTCAGGTGTTCAAATACTTATTTGCCACTGTATCACACAAGTAAATTGTTGAAAATTAAAACAATCTGATTTCTGGATTTTTCTTTTTGATCATTTATCTCACAGTGGACTTGCACCCACAATGAAATTTCAGACCCCTCAATGATTTCTAAGTGGGAGAATTTGCAATATAGCAAGGTGTTCAAATACTTATTTTCTTCACTGTAACTGGTCTTTGATCTAAACACGCATGGTACCTCAACCTCAAAACTTTTTGTTACACACCACTAAAAACAAACATTACGTAAGTGTCGTCAAACTCAAAACTTTAGTAAAGCCTGTGCTACGTGAGGTTTGTCAAAAGAAAATTCTTTAAATCAAAGACTCAAAATTATCTTTCTGCTTACAAAAATATATGATATGCTCAATGAAGCGTAAACTTTAAATCTAAGTCCATTAGAATGAATGATGACAAATTGATATTGACAAAAACGTGTACATTTGGTCCAATGTTTGCAAAAACACACACATTAAAGCATACAGAAGGCGATTTCGTGCTTTATTTGACTCGCCGTGCCCGATTAGTCGCGCTGAGGCCAAGACGGCCGCCGCGCTACGCTTGCATTACGTCCCTCGCGAGCCGCCTGATGAAACATTACGCTTTGGCTGCAATAGCTCATACGGCAATCGCGGCGCAAGCCTCCGCGGACGGACCGACACCATCCCCCGCGAGGCTGAGCGCGCGCCGCCGGGTTCAAAGCCTTCATTAGCTCGTCGCTAATACCAGTTATCTGTTATCTTGTTACGCCACTCGCGCACATTCATCACCGGAGGATCCTGCACTTTCCTGATAAAGCCTGACGATTTTCGGGGATCGTAAAATAGAAAAAAAAAAAAAAAAAAACCTTCTTTATGAGCTGCACAGACACGGATACAGAAGAAAACTGCTTTTAAATAGCGCTCCACTGTAGTGACTAATAAATATAAATGAAAACTGCATTTGAATATCGCTTCACTGTAGTGACTGATGCACGACTTTCACATCAAGAGTCACACTTATAGTAGAAAACAGAGTTTGAATAGCTATCTACTGCAGTAACAGTAACAGTGACACAATATTGCTGTAATATTGTAAAAAAAAAAAAAAATAGCACTTGACGTCATTGAGACTTATGCATGTGCAACAAAAATATCTTTTTACCAGCTGTCTGCTCTAGCGACTGACAGTTGTACAATAAAACAGCTTTAGTGCCTGTTCCAGACTGCTATAGCGACTGATATGCAATATTAACATATGTTGTTTTTCATGCGGTAAAAAGAGAAACATTTTTTTTAAATGACGATGCAGCTGCTTGAGCTCTGTCACCCGACTGACAGAGTGGATGTGATCCCATCGTTGCCAGCGGGTATTGGAAAGTTCAAGCATTTATCCCGCAAAGGCGGCCAATGACGGCCGTAAAAAAAAAAGAAGAAAGAAATTGTGTCTGGGATATAAAAATAAGTCCTTGTTTTCAAGAGCTTTGGGGCGTGAAGTGTCCTCTTATGCCACGAGGGAGCGAGTGGTTCAGTCGGGCGATTTGAGCTAAAGTAGTTGACGTAGCGCATGGTAGAGCGACGCAGTCCGCCCTCGTAAATAACCAGCGAGACTTGCGTAGGACTGAAAATGGCCGTATTGAGCGCAACAGAGATTCAAAACTGATTGGGAAAATGATAAACCGGACTGCACTTAAAAAGCGCTTTATCTAAACTATCAGCTGCCAGGCCCACCGGGAGCAAATTAGGGTTCAGTTCCTTGCCCAAGGAGACTTCGACATGCGAACCGTCATAAATGGGATTCGAACCAGCTACGCCTCACTGGACTTCTTCCACTTGATTTGCTTTGAAAGTTTGAAAGCGCACTCGCGAAACCCGCAGAACGGAATTGGAACAGCAACAGCTGGCTGAACTCGCGCTCTCCCGGAAAGTCCTTACGTTCTTGTGTTAGCATACCTGTTAGTATAGCAATTCTTAGTCCAGCATGGGAACACTTTTGTCTTCTTGATTTGTTTGTTCTGACAGTCGGAAAAATCTTGAAAATCTTGTTTTTATTATGGTAAAATAAAATGACTTGAATGGATGTGATATTTACTACTCATGTTAGCATTCCGTGTTAGCACGCGCTTCCCTGGTGCGGAATAAAGAAGAAAACTCGATTTGTTTTGAGAGTCTGCAGCAGTCTGACAGTGCGCTGCCGACACCTACAGGTTAAATTTAACCCCTGTAAAATGGTAAACGTGTATACTCAGCCTGAAGCCAGAACAAAAGCCCCTCCCGCTCAGAAGGGTACGGTGTGAAACTGAGCTAAACGGGCCGTGCGCCCTCTCCGCAAGGTCAAGCAGCTGCCACGGTCAATGAGCCTCTTCAGTCAACAAAGCTCAGAATTAACGGCGAGCGTCCTGGCTGAGGGTGCCACGCGGAGGACGGAGTGTCACGAAGCAACGGGCGGGGGGGGAGGTGGTGAGTTGGGGTGGGGGTGACGCCATCACCTCGTCAAGCGGATGAGTCACAGGCTGACAAATGAGAGCCGACAGCGTATTTTCTGGGAGAAGAAGGAAATTAGGACACTTTTCCCATGATGTGCCATCAGACAAGGACTTAATTAACATGCAATCACATCCAAGGAAATTACACCAGCGCCGCCTCGACAGGCCGCAATTGTGATCGCTATCGGGAATGTTGCTTAAATATGGCCTATGACTCATGGATTACCTTTCATCTTTTCATCCTCCTGTCACATTAAATTTTTTTTTTGTTTTTGTTTTTAGGGCTCCAATATATAAACATCTCTCCACAAAACGTCCAACAAACACCCCCCCCCCACCACCACCACCACCACCACTTCCCGGCCCGACGCTCTTTGTCCCCTGCCTGCACTCATAAGCGTCCAAATGACACAAAATTGCTCGCCCCCAATGGATGCAGCTCAAGTGTTTGCAGGTGACAGCAAGACCCCCCCACCCCCTCGGCTCTTCCTCCAACTTCACTCTACTCCCCTTTGTGTCCACCCCTTCGACCATCTCCTGTCTTGTCTCAGCGGCAATTCTCTCCCGTATCGCCATTATCAGCACGAGCAGACGGTGGAACGCCGACCTACCATTATTCCCGAAAGCTCCCCCACCCCATCCTTCCTCCATCTTGGCTCCCTGTCTAGTCTCCGCCTCTCGTGACGCCGTCGCCGCCATTATCTACGCCACGCATGACGACTAAGACCCCCCCAACGCCGCCACCCCCCCCCCCCCCGAACTCCATCATGACACTAATCACGCCATCGCCATCCCCTTTATCGCTCACCACCATATCTGCTCTGACTCAAAACAATTACATCTCATGTGCCCACCGATGTACACCCGCCAATCAAACGATGCCCCCCCCCCCCCATGACGACCCCCACAATAAACCCCAGGGCAACCCACCACAACCCAGTGAGGAAGGGCGGCATCACTTCACATCACGGCCCGGCGATGACGGCGTGCGTAGAAAGTGAAGCAGAAGCGGGGGCGGTGGACCTCGGTGGGCTTCGCCGCATCACTTATGATGGGTGGCGCCCACGCGAGGTGTCTTCGTCGTGATCACTTCCTGTCCTCTGTCGCGAGGTGAAACCAATGAGGCGTAGAGCGCCACCTAAAGGGAGGGCATGCCCAGTTGGGATGCCATCCAAGATGGGAAATGTGCTAAGGTAGAGTGGACAAAATCAAGAGGAAATCTTCGTGCAAAAGGCAGACGACATCCTGAAATGAGTATTTCTGCCAAGGTTTTTAAATCCATGATATTTTGATGTGCCGTGTTTTATTACATTAAAGTGTTTAATACTTTTGATCCAGGAGTCACTAATGGGTTAGTGGTACACACGCCTACCTTTGGTGCTGGCAGCGTGGGATCGATTCCCGCTCAGTGATGGTGTCGATATCTGCCCCGTGACTGACTGGCGACCAGTTCAGGGTGTAGTCCGCCTTTCACCTGAACCTAGCTGGGAGAGGTTCCAGCTTTCCCGCAACTCTTGTGAGGATAAGCGGCTTGGATAATGACATGACTTTGGATCCAAACATGACCAGAGATCTTGATTGATCATTCAAAATGACGTTTTTGCCCTGATAAAGTTTGAATCCCTGTAAAAGAAAAAAGTAAGACAAAAACAATCCAAAAGATGCTTTGTTTAATCTCTGCGACTGTTGTCTGTCCGCATGTGCCCTGCGATTGGCTGGCAAGCAGTTCAGGGCGTAGTCAGCCTCTTGCCCGAAGATAGTTGGGATAGGCTCCAGCACTCCTGTGGCCCTTCTGAGGAAAAGCATGTCAAAAAATGGATGAATGGATGCATGTTTCAACAGATAAACATGTTACCTTCAGGGATCAGGAAATTGCACCCAAGGATGAAGGAGACATTTGCAAGTGCCTACATTTCTTTCAGCTATCTTTGCTGATTTCTTTTGACTTTTACATGATGTTACACAAAGATGCAGTGTGTTTCAGTTGCACCTTCAAATACTTGTAGTGGTTCGTCTCGTTAACTCATACTGTATCTTATCAATTTAGAATTCATTCAGAAGCTTCCAAAAACATGGCATCATCTCTGTTTTGCCAAATTGTTTGAAGGCTTTGTTAGGTAGGTAGGTAGCTAGCTTGCTAACTTGCTAGCAAGGTCAGTTGGTCGGTCAGTAGGTAAGTTGTTTGGTTGGTTGGTTGAATGGAATCCAAACCAACAGCTTCTTGTCACTTGCACTGCACGTGTTAGTGAGTGTCTTCTTTTCGTGGTGAATCAGTCACCTGATTCTTTTATAGGCCAAAAAAAATGAAGTTTTTTTCATTTTTGTCAGCAATTGTCAGATTTCCTCTGCTGGGCACATTCTTTCTGGGTTATTGATTATCAAGCAGGTAATTGGTTATGGATTTGTAGCGAGCTTGTCATCCAATCATCCCGGCACGTCACATTCATTCCTGCACTGAGCTTTCGGGGTCGCGTCGACGGGTCTCGCCGCGCCATGGCGCGCTTCACGCTGCAGCTGCCCGAGGACCACAAGAGAGAAACGTTGCTCTTGTTGAAGCTGGCCGGCCCGGTGGTGAGTCCGTTGAACCAGCACGTGGCGCATCGTCGTTTATTTACTGGATGCAGTGAAATAATTTATTACCATTTGGTGGTTCTCTGTGTGGCGATCAAGCATCAACAGAGCCCCTGCGCAACTCTGAAAAACTTGCAACCTGCATTCCGTGCTCAGTCATACATATACGTTGAGTATAGCATTGGTTTGGTTATTCTGTGGGTGCAAGAACCCGTTTAATTCTGAAGAGTCTTGAAGTGGAAATCCGGATTAATCTGTTGATTTTGAACAATCGTGTGACATACGATAGCCAAGGCTATCTAAAATTGCACGTCCAATGGACACTGTCCATTTAAGGGCTTGAGCAGCAGTAACTAACCACTGTAGATAGATAACAAAGCCACCTAAATATTAAATTTTTTTTTCTTTTTCTTGTCTTTTCAGTTCATTTCTCAGACGATGAGCTTCATGATCGGCTTCGTCAGCCTGGTGTTCTGCGGCCATCTGGGAAAAACCGAGTTGGCCGGTGTGGCCTTAGCAATAGCGGTAAGAGATCTTTTTTTCGACATGAGAGATTTATCACATGGGTTTTTCTCATGCCCCCATTTTGCTTCAGGTGATAAACGTCTCGGGCATTTCGATCGGCAGCGGGCTGGCGTCAGCATGTGATACGCTCATATCTCAGGTATTCTTTTTTTTTTTTTTTAATAAAGTGCTACTAGGAGTTGCAAGATCACTAATTAATTTAAGTTTTTTAAGTTATAAACTAAAGCTTGGGTGATATTTTCTTATACACTATAGTGCTACTTTTCCTTATTTAAAAACCTAACATGAATTTGGTGTTTTTTGGAAGGCAAGACCGTACTAATTGCATTTCTGTTTATTTCAACGGTAAATAGTGATATTCGGTGGTGCATCTAAATACGAGTAACCCGACTTCCGGGTTTTTGGAGATGCAAACGGGTGATTATTTGGATGGATGATACAGGGAGTCCTCGGTCTAAGACTGAGATCCGTTCCGACCGTAGCGACTTAACTCGAATTTCGACATAAGTCGGATTCCACCATTAAAGTCAGAATTTATGTCAAAATATTTTGTATAAAAAAACAAATACATTTAATTCAACAAGATGTTGTACTTAGCATTACTGTTGAGAGGTGGATGGAAAGGAAGAAGGGGAGGCTGTACTTGGCTATTGCCAAGGAACCCGGTCCTCAATCCTCTCCACCTCGACAAGTATGAAATAATTTTGCGATCATTGTAACCGACAGAGGAAAGGAACCCTTCATCACATGCGCTCAAATACGGGCTTTGAATTTTGATAATTGTCACCACGGTCGACCGACTGAAGCCTTGGTGGTTTTGCTGTCTCTCCATTCTCCAATCTTTTTATGATCTTGAGCATCGTTTCCACGGTAATGGAGTTCCTTTCGGCCGCAGGAGCATTGCTAAAAGACACTTTTCTTCTTTGGGGCGATAATGTCGAAAAAGGAGGGCAAAAAATGCGATGATACTTCCAGTGCACAAACACGGACAAGCATTACCTAGACAAAATGGCGGACGGGGGACGTGTGTTGTAAAACTGAACTGAAGTCTTAGGTCAAGACCGTCTTAAACCGAGGGCTCTCTGTATTTTTTTTTTTTTTTTTTTTTTGCTCTGACTTGCAAACAAAAATTTCACATTCAAGCACTGTATGGTAGCAACTTAAATTGCTTGACAAAAAGCAGCCATTTAGCAAATAGTACACTTTTTTTTTTTTTTTTAAAGACACTTCAAGCTGTATTGCCACTTCCAGTTAAAATGTATTTTCAAACTAAACATAAAATAAACGGAGTGGCCCATTTTGTATTGAAAACAACCACATAGCTTTAAGCTTGTAAGCTCAGTGGAGGAATGAATGCGACGTGCCAGGATGATTGGATGCCAAGCGAGCTACCAATCCATAACCAATTACTTTTTGTTCGGCTTAATATTGAACAACAATGAAAAACATCAGAGGGAGGCTAATGAATAGCATTGGTGTTGTGGTGTTAAGCGACAGATACTTTGAACACAAAAATTGGCTCAACAAATGTAGACAGACAATACTAGAAAAATACCTCTGTAAAAAAATCATTGATATTACTGCACCTTACTGTAGATCTGTGACTCTATGTGTAGCGCTACATGTCGATATTAAATTGCCCCCAGGTGGCCATGGCGCCACATCAAAGGGACCAGCACAATGTCCATTGAAGTGAAGCAAAAAAATGTCACAGAAACTGTTTAATTCTTCACATTCTATTGAATTGAGTGGCTACTCTACTTTTTTTTTTTTTTTTTCCATATGAGGTGCAATCTTCTCAAGTCCCGTTGTTCTTATTAAAAAACACATTACATTGTTTTTCGGGTGGGCAGCTTGAAGACATTATCGGCCACTAAAGTAAAGTGACTCGCGAGCTCGGTCTAGTTGTGATTCAAGGTAGCTCTTTATCATTTTCCTGACGTCCAAGTCGACGCCATTCGTTGTTTTCTGCGCTTTCGCCGTCAGACCTACGGGGGCGGTAACCTGAAGCTGGTGGGCGTGATCCTGCAGAGGGGCGTCCTCATCCTGCTGCTGTCCTGCTTGCCCTGCTGGGCCGTCCTGCTCAACACGGAGCCCCTCCTGCTGGCCGTCGGCCAGAGTGCCGACGCCGCCAGGTTAGCCTAGCGCTTCTGTCATTTGGACATTTGTGATGTATTCTTGTTTTTGTTTGCAATAATGTTATATTTTTATTTTTAATAATATCTATTTATTTATTGACTATTTTTTTGTTTGTGTGAAAATTGAAATTTTGAATGCCGAGAGACAGAATCAGTACAAGCTTTTTCAATTTTTTAAAAAATTCTGTTTTTGGTATCCCTAGTAATATTAACATTATCTTGGGATTTCTGAAGAAAAGGTATTTGTCATATTTCTTCTTTTCATTGTTCTTTATGTTTATTCTCGTGATTTTGCTTATTATTGTTAGAATCCTAAAAAGGCAAGCGTTTGTAATCGTAGTGCCCTGCCCACTTTTTGAAGATCCCCTATTTTGGGTATTCCAACTTCCATAGAGTGACCCTCTAACATGGACGACGTATAAAACTGTCAATTTAATTTCAAAAACACTTCAGTTTTGTCGTATGAGTGTCCAGAAAAGGCCCCTCTGACATCAACTTCTGTATGACCCAGTTTTGTCACCGCTTTGTCCATATTTGGCTTTCCTCTAATCGGTTGCCTCTGTGAAGAAGTCCAACTTGTGAGCGCACACATTTGTTACATGTAGGCTTTGCCTTTTTTTGTTGTTGTTGTTGAAAATCAAACACAGATGTCTTCATTTCTCAGCATATTGAATAAATATTTAAAATTCTACTTTTACTCCTCTCGAAGGCTCTCTCAGCTCTACGTCAACATCTTCATGCCGGCTTTACCCGTGAGTGGGCCTAAAAAAAAAAGACGCTTTTGTACGCGGCGAATGAATATTATTCATGTCATTGACGCGTCTTTGCAGGCTGCCTTCATGTACCAGCTGCAGGGGAGGTATCTTCAGAATCAGGTGCGAGTCATCATGTCATCGTGTCATTTACTGTAGGGGGCGTTTGCCTTTGGTGCGCCTGTCAATCAATAAATAAATGAATGAATGCTATCTCTGGCAGGGCATCATGTGGCCTCAGGTGATATCCGGAGCCGCTTGCAACGTTTTCAATGCAATCATCAACTACGTCTTCCTGGGGGTGTTGGAGCTCGGAGTGGCGTGAGTACAGTACATGCATGTATGTGTGTTCAAAGGGATGTGGCTTTTTGAGTTAATGAGTACATGAACAGTAAATGAATACATGGCCTGCTACGCTGAGCAGCGTCACGGTAAATTTTTGGTAACTCAGCATGAAACAGCAAGATTTAAAGGTCCACTGTCATAAAATGTATGATACTTGGAATGTTATTAATGAAAAAACAGCAGCTGGTATGGACCCATCTGTTTTTTTTTTCACCACAAAAACATGATTTTGACGTATATGGATTTTTGTAACTCCCGTTGTGAAAATCCTCTCGAGGGATTTGTTTTTGAGAAGAAGCAGGAAGTGACGTACAGGGCAGTAGCGCACTCAAGCGGTCTCGTATGTTTATACTATTTTTACCTGCTGGAAGTTAGCTCGTTGTTCCTTCGTGTTAGCCAAAATGCCGCCTCGTTGTATTGCTGGATATTGCTCGAACACTCAGGAGGATGGATTCGCTCTTCATAGTTTTCCAAAACATTCGGTTCGTCGTGAAAAATGGATTGAACAGGTGCAAAAGACGAGAGCTTCGTGGGTTCCAAATGAGGTAGGTGTGTATACAGATTACAAAAAAAAAAAAAAATGGGTTGGGGCAGGGGGGGACGTAATCTGTAAGTCAGGGGTGCAAAATGTGTCGATTGCCACCCCGGCCGAAGCCGTCATCGGCGAACGCGGTGCTGCCGGGGTGGCTTGTCGCGGCGCCAGGCCGCAGTGTCTCATTTCCGCCGCGTATGTAAATTGGACGAGGAGGCGGTTTGGCTGCGGAGTCGTCGTCGCTCGCGGGAGGCATTGTTAGTCGCCGCCGCGGAGGTGGTTGGGCCGCATGCTGTTTGGCCGTGATCCGCATATCATCTAAACATGGCTCGAAACGATAGGGTAATATTGCCCCGGTCACTTCACTCGGTTGGGAGATGTTCTCTTCTTCCAAAAGAACTTCCGTGTCAGAAGGGGCGTGTTCGTCTCCCATAGTCGTCGGCACAGCGTGTTTTCAATGGCGAATGTCCCGGCGCGACGTCGTGGACAGAAGATGCAGCCAACATGGTGACCACTTGGATGTCGAATGAGTCTTCCACAATTTTGTGCATGGATGACGCGCTTTCCGCTCATATTTATTTTTTCGTATACACATTGAAGTAATAATGAGATATGTATTTTTCATTACAATATCTATTTTAGAATGTTTATAGGGATGACACTTGACCTTTAAGCAAAAATCAAACCTCAAGGTCGGTTTTACCAACAAATGTGAATTTTGGTAGCCATGTTGATTACTGTCGAAGTACACAAAAGTCCCTGACCATGTCGTGCCTGAAAAGACACAGCAATTTAACCAATTGGACTCAAGACAGCTTTTGTGGGGAAAATTTGATGACTCGCCATGAACACTGAAAACACGCACACAACAATCAATCAATAAAGATGGGGGCCATCTTTGGTCAAGTTGGCCTTTTTGGCAGACCTTGATGATTTTTTTTTTTTTTTTAAATTCAGCCCTCAAACCAAATTTCAAGTACCACTACGAAAGTTTGTATTATGAGCAGACCCACAAAGTTACAAGAAGCAAATCCCAAAAACGTTTGCCCATAAAAAGGCAGTTCTTTTTTTTTTTTAGCTATTTCCGGGGCTTAATTATTGTCTTTTGTCATTGTTGTCACTCAAATAAAAGTGGATCAGCTGCCGCTAACGCCATCTCGCAGTACTCCTTGATGGTGTTTTTGTTCGTGTACATAAACTCCAGGGGTCTTCACAAAGCCACGTGGGATGGTAAGTCACAGCTGTGTTTGGGATTTTTTTTTTTTGGTTTTTGTTTTTTGGTACACAATATGTAACTCACTAGGATAACAACAATTCAATCTTTGACTGAATTGAGGCGATTTCAGGTTGGTCGGTGGACAGCTTGCGTGAGTGGGGTCCCTTCCTGCGTCTGGCGCTGCCCAGCATGCTGATGACGTGTCTGGAGTGGTGGCTCTACGAGATCGCTGGCTTCCTGGCGGGTTTGATCAGCGAGGTGGAGCTGGGAGCCCAGTCAATCCTGTACCAGCTGGCCACCATGGTCTTTATGGTACGGCGGGATGTGTTATCACATCATTTAGCGACATCGTAGTATGACTGAGATATAGTAAGTAAATATGTAACTTGATAAAGGTTCTCAGAGTCACGCTAAACTGAAGTCTGGGACAGGAAAAGTTGTTTTATTTTATGGGAGTTTTGAAACAGCATGAGTAAAGAAATAATATGCTAACAGAAAACTCCAAAGCCGAGACTATCAAATAATAAAGGTCTCACTTAGTACAGTATGTCTGAATGATACCTAAAGTGACATTAAAGTAGATATTTTTGGGACAGCATTTACATTATGTGTTGTATTTTCCTGACAATATCTTCCCCCGTAGTCCCCGGTGGGCTTTTCCGTGGCAGCCAGCGTTCGCGTGGGGAACAACCTCGGGGCCGGGAACACCGAGCAGGCCAAGCTCTGTGGGAAGATGTCCGCCATGTGCACGCGTACGTCCCACACAGCTTTAAAGGTCAAGTGTCATCCCTATAAACATTCCAAAATAGATATTGTAATGAAAAATACATATGTCATTATTCACTTCAATGTCCATACGCGAGAGCGTGTCATCCATGCGCAAGGTTGCCAAAGTGTCATTCGACATCCAAGTGGTCGCCATAATGTCTGCATCTCCTGTCCGTGACGTCACCCCGGACATTCGCCATTGAAAACACGCTGTGGCCCCTGCTATGGGAGACGCCCCTTCTGACGCGGAAGCTCTTCTCAGAGAAGAGAACATCTCACAATCGAGTGAAGTGTCCGGGGCAATATTACCCTATTGTTTTCAGCCACATTTAAATGATATGCAGATAACTTCTAACAACAGACTCCCAGACAGTATGTATGAGCCAGCCCGGGCGAAGCCGTTCTCACCCGCGAGACACGGCTTGGGCAGCGGCTTATTTGCCCATCTACTATGAGACTTGGAAGCTCTTTTCAAAAAAGAGAACATCTCATAAACGAGTGAACTGTCCGGGTCAATATTACCCTATTGTTTCAAGCCATATTTAAATGATATGTGGATCACTTCTAAATAACAACAGACTCCCAGACAGTATGTATAAGCCAGCCCGGCCGTAGCTGTACTTATCCGCGAGGCACGACGCGGAAGCCTTCGCCGGCGAGCCCGACGCGGAAGCCGTCCGACGTGCACATCAACACATTTAGCACCCCTGTCATACGTACGCGGCTCTTTAATTTCGTTATGAGAGACGGATTACGTGGTCCGCCCCAAACTATTATTTTTTTTTTAGGAGCTGTATACACACCTACCTGTCATTTGGAACCCACAAAGCTCTCGTCCTTTTCACATATGCAATCCATTTTTCATGACGAACTGCATTTCTTGGAAACTTATGAAGGCTAAATCCATCCTCCCGAATGTTTGCCAATATCCAGCAATGCAACGAGCCATCATTTTGGCTAACACAAAGGAACAACAAGCTACCTTCCCGGAGGTAAAACTAATAGAAACAAACAAGTCCGCTTGAGCGCGCTACCGCCTCTGACGCCACTTCCTGCTTCTTGTCAAAAACAAATCCCTTGAGAGGATTTTCATGGCGGGAGTTACAAAAAGCCATCTACGTCAAAATCATTTTTTTGTGGTGAAAAACACATGCGTCCTTACCGGCTGCTGTTTTTTTTTTTATTAATAACATACTAAAAATCATCCATTTCATGACACTTGACCTTTATAAAGAACAACAAAATGTTTACCTTGCATCACTTTGTTGTCGATGATGTTCTCACTCTAGTGGTGGTCTCGTGCTTCATTGGGACCTTCCTGGCCTTATCCCGGGACGTCATCGCTTACATTTTCACCACAGACAAGTAAGCTCCTTGCGTTTAATACATCCTCACGTTTCTCAATGTTCTGTGATGTCATTACCCACAATCCCTTGCTTTTGTCTGCACCACAGGGACATCGTGGCAAGGGTGGCAAATGTTTTAAAGATGTACAGCGTCAGTCACATTGCTGACTCCTACTCAGTAAGAGCGACCACGACGTCATCCTCAGAGTGTTTTTTTTAATTTTTTTTTCCCCCACCACTTGTGCCCCCCTAGGCCGTGATGGGAGGAATCGTCCGGGGCGCTGGGAAGCAAGCGGTAGGTGCGGGTTGCAGCTTGGTGGGCTACTACATGGTGGGCTTCCCCATCGGCGTGTCACTCATGTTCCCTGTCAACCTGGGCATCTTCGGTGAGGGAGATATTTCTGCCTCTGTAGATCAAATTTGATGTTTTTTAATGGACTATCGTTGTTTTGGGCAGGATTGTGGTCAGGTTTCCTAGTTTGCGTGGCCTTCCAATCCCTCTTCTACACCGTCTACTTGTGCAAGCTCAACTGGAGGAAAGCCACGGTGGAGGTGAGCAGATGTCTACTGCGTGTACCTCGGGTTAATATCATCATTAGGATTCTGATTCCCAAGCAAGTGATTTGCTTAGACCAGAGAGGTGGTGTCACAGACCATCTTCCTGATGTTCTGATCTGAGATACTTGGTCAGTGTTTAGTACCAACATTTTTTTCTTCTTCTTCTTGCTCTCAAATGACTGATTAGCAAGATTTCTTATCCATTTTGGGTTGGATCACTACCAAAATCGACTGGATTCTTGCTCCACAATAAGTGATCATTCAAACGCAATATGGTTCTCTTTTGGATTGCAGGCGCTGGTACGCGCTGGAGTCCATTTTAGGCAACAAGACAAGATCTTTGTCATAGACAACACAGGTAAATCTGCCGGGAACAAAAGAATTTTCAAAAATTTGTCCAGCTTCTGAGGTAGAATCAAAGCTTTAACTGAGGCGGGACCACTGGTGGAAATTTCACACCTGCCACTCATCCTATGTCATTTTGGGGCATATCTTCTCGAGACAACAAACAAACTTAAAACTCTCTCCCTCCTAGTATGTCAACAGCAGATGAGTACCAATGCATCCAATCCTTCGAGTCCAGAACGATTTGGATCGGACGAAACGGTCCCGCCGTCAATCCGGCAACTTGTATTACGCCGCGGCCTAGTGGTAGTTGTCTTGGTTGCCATCCTGGTCGCTGGAGTGTTTGTCAGCGAGCTGCTGGTCACGCTGCAATTGGACTGATCGGAAGCCAAATTGGCCGCCCCACAACACACAGTTTCACTGTAGCACGTTCAGAAAATGTTTTTCAACTAGACTTTCTGATTATGTACTTATATAGTATGATACATGTATAAACTGACCTAATTGTTGCCTTTTATTGGTTTCTTATTTCTTTAATAACAAGGTCATAAATATTCATTCCTCTTTTGTGCCACATGTATCAGGATACTATGTATACAATCTTTGATTTGAAAGTACCACTGTACATATACATATTCCAAATCACCCATCACCACAGAATTTAGATTTCCAGCTAACATGAGCAATTTATTATTTTGACTTTGTTAATGTTGGATTTTTACCAAAACTCTTGGAAAATATTTGGAAGAGCCTTATGTTGGAATTTCATCTAAACTCAATGGGAAAATCCTTGGAAGAACCTCGCTAGCTGGAAAAAAACAACCTTGGTTTAATTAAAGGAATAAAAAGGTTTTAACCCTGTTAAACACCAGCTCGCAGGATAAACGTGTCAAGAGTGTCGCACACGAGTGTAGCATGCACTCCAAATTAACCTGGAATCACCTCTGCTTCCGTCGCTCATCACAACAGGCGACGTCGGCTCAGGCGCCTTGCTGAGATTGCCCGAGATTTCCTGTCTGGAGGCCGCAATCGGTGTCACGCTGTGCTGCCATTAACAACAGCAGAGGTGTGCGTATGTCTGCGTATTATTGAATACAACTCGCGGAAACGGTTCTTCTTGATAGCGTGGTGAACACGATCCGCAAACAAGCTGCTTCAAACCAAAATGGCTGACAGCCTAGATGACAGGTGTCAAACTCAAGGCCCGGGGGCCAAATCTGACCCGCCGCATGATTTTATGTGGCCCGCAAAGGAAAATTATGAGAATTAACTTCCATGATTTAAAAAAAAAAATCTGTACTCAAGGTTCAAATCTTAATATCATAAATGATAACGGAGAGATATTGCAAGCAATATTCTGTGCCCAAACAACAGCAATAGTTCAAAAACTAATTACTCTTGATTTGTCATTACAAAACTAGCTCATAAATTTCATCTGTAAATATTATGTGGAAGGTTTCCATGGTTTCCCATTCCTAACGGCCCTCTGAGGGAAACTGTAACTAAAATATGGCCCACGACAAAAATGACTTCGACACCCCTGGCTGAGATCTTTCGGGGCGTGGCTTCTTGAGACATTTTGTGAGTCTACTCATTATCGACACGCCTACCAAATTTTATGCTAGTCAGCAGCTAAATTAATCTTCACGGCTATGCCTGTTGTCTTGCTTACGGTCCAGAGATTACTGAGTCCTGTGAAGTCTGCCTAGCAACACGTCTTCATATATAATATTCTGTATGTCTTAATAAGGTTTATAAAAAAATAAGGTAAACAAAAAAGTGACAGTTAAAGAGTAGTTTGGTATGAATGGGTTAGTGTGCAACCATTGAACCATGCTAATAATTTAAAAAAACGGTGTACATTTAGAGATCCTTGGGGGTTGGTTCCGTCCAAGCTGAGGGCGTTTCCGTGGACACATTAGTCCAGATTTGGGTAAAGTTCACCGAGTTGGACATCGGGATTTCTGGAACGGGAAAGGCGAGGTGAACGGCAACGCCTGCCACGAGCGTAACGACCGCCGCCAAGAGGGCCGACCCCCTCCTCAAGACGAGCTGCGCGGTGGAGAGCCACTTCTCCGGTTCGTCCTTGGCCTCCCGATCCTGACTCTTTGAAGCTCCCTGGCCATCCACCTGCAGCCCGCCAACATTCATCAAACCTGGCAATCGCCCTGCGAACGTCACGCAAGCGTCCACTCACCGAGTGGTCGCAGAGCCTCTCTTGGTTCACCACTTGAGCTTCCTTCCCAGCTCGCTCCTCAGCCTGCCGAAAAGATCATCGAAATCTATCAAGTGGTGGTTGACATTTTCATTGTGTTGACCTTTTTCATACAACAACAAAGTATGTATCGCTATATTGGTGAGTTCTCTGATAATGTTCTCGAGATTCTTACCTCCTTGGTGACTTTTTTCCAGTTAAGCTTGAAAATAAGAATGAGGAAGAAAGATGCCTCGAGGCAAACACACGTCAGGAGACCCAACCACAAGCCTGGCGAGGTAATGATATACATTACATTCAACAATGTTGTCAAAATATGACATCTCAGTGATAAGTTAAACATCTTACCGAATATTCGTAGGTGGGCGGCAAACATGAGTGCGACCCCTATTGGCAGGCCGATGCAGTAGTAGCTCACCAGGTTTGATGCGGCGGCGACCTTCTGCATGCCGCAGCCGACCAGAATTCCGGAGCACACGCACTGAGCGGTAAATTATATTTAATACAGAAGAGTGATTTAATAACACAATTATCATATGAAGAAACTTGTTTAATTTGGCGAATGGGGGACATAAAAACTTCATTTCTTTTGTCATTGGCCTGTGAGCTCAAATTAATTTGCCCTATGAATTCTGCCGGGCAGCAAATGATCAAGCAGTAATGTCATGTGACCAGGAAATGCTGTTGATAGTTTGTATTTAATATAGAGTAGAGCAGGGGTGCCCAGACTTTTCTTTTAACCCCAAGATCTACCTTTTAAGCAGCTAGCCTCTCACGAGCTACTGATGAGGGGGAATGATGATGATGATGATACTCCCAAAGCGTTTTAAGGTTAATGTTATGTTGCCTAAATACAGAATTAGCTTTTTGTGCACTGTATTGTCTGCGCTTTCATTCTGCATCAGGCTGTGCCATGGTGGAATTTTAAAATTACACACCATCTTATCCTGCGCTTTCTACTTTGGCTTCAGACCAGACCTTTCCCACTCGGAAAAGGGAGAATCTTGTCCAGTTTAACCACTTTTTCTTCGGTTATTCACATACTCCGACAGTCATTGCATCTTAAAACAACAGCATTTCTCCATTAATATCGAAAGTAAACATAAGCAGCATGTCTAGCTCGTCTTTGCTCTGCATTGCCCAGACTGTGTTGCTAAATAAAGCAGCGTTGGTCGACGCTCTCATTATAAAACACATTGATGGGCTGCGTAAGTACTGTAACATTTGTAATTACGAGTGTAAGTCTTTAAGAGCTGGCGGGGGGGGGGGGTGTAAGGTAAACTAGGAAAAAGAGAGTGTGGCGGAGCAGCGGTCATTGTTGGACAAAGTTCCGTGTGCTGCCTAAAAGAAACCAGTGGCTTCTTCTTTTTATTTTTTACTGTGTGAATTGTGCCTTTGGATGTAACAACCAGTCATCCCTCACTCAGTGAATCACATTGCAAAATGCCACAAACTAAATAGCTGGATGTTATACTTTCAATTTGCATTGGATTATTATTTTTTTTTTGCGCGCAACACAGAATATCTGCGAAGAGACTGCATCAGCGGTGCACAATTGCGCACGTGTGCAGTTTAGAGGGAACATTGGCTGACGTCTTGAGCACCCCTGGAGTAGAGATTTGGTAGTAAAATTAATTAGGGTGAGTAGATGTGTCTAGTTTGTCAGGTTCCTGTGGTGCATGCATGATGTTGTCTCGCAAATTCTGAAAAGGAACAAGCAAGGAAAATTTGAAACTCTTGCAAACATACTAGAATTGAGTCGAAAAACTGCAAGAATGTGTAGATGGTGAGGTTCTCGGAGACCATGGCAGCTATGTTTCTGGGGGGAAAAGTGGGAGGATAGTCAGTGACGGGATGTGTGGATTTGCATATTTGGGAATGTGGAGGGAAAACTCACTCGTCTGACGTGAAGACGTAGCCCAGGATGGACTTTGAGCTGACAATGACGGTGCCCTGCAGCACAGCCAGCAGTCCTGTAGCATTTTTTTTAAATGCACAATCAGGATTGGATCTGGATTAAGTGTGGTTTGACACTACGTTTTATGAACCTCAATGAACGTATTGCATTTAATTAAAATCGTGTTGTAATGATGGATAAAAACTCAGATAATATCGTTAAAAAAAACAAAATCTGGATCAGATCCCGATTAAAATCAACTTTGTGCATCCAGATGAGAAAAAAAAAACTGTATGTGTTGTGTTCACACCTGATAGGACCAGGGCCACTTTACATGAGAGGATGGCCCGGGCGGTGTCGCCTGCACCCAGAGCGTTGCCCACACGAACGCAGGCAGCTGCGTGGATGCCCAGCGGAAACTGCAAAGACGCCAGACGAGGTTTTATTAGCACGATCCTCAATTGAACGCTGCGACGTTAAGGAAGGAACCAAGCAAGCAAGGAAGGAAGGAGTAGGTAAGCAGATCGGTACCATGTATGTAATGGCCGATATCTCCACCATCACGTGCTGGGCCGCGAGATCCGCCTCGCCAAGAACACCTGGCGACAGAAAGTTCGTCTCAATGATTTATGACATTATTAAACCGGATGTGGTTTTTACGTATATAGTATAATTCAGCTCTATGTCGGACCTTCAATTTTGGCTGATTTATGACATTACTAAATCATAAGTGCCATAATAATTCATGATTCGCTGTTTATGGTTTCAGGACATGATGAAACCTGATATGATGCTTACAATCACAATCAAAAATGTTATCTTTTTTGTGATGTATATATGGTAGTAAACAAATGACATCTCATTGGTATTCTCTTTAGATTGAAGTCGTGAAACCTGGTAAAACATTTATTATAAACCAAAAGGATATACTGACATTAGGGAAACTGCTGTACTAAATTTCAGAGTACAGTACAAGTAATTTGTGACAGTATGAAACTCAATATTGTATTTTTACATACAGTGTCTACCTACAGTGTCAATTTTGACAGACACCTTTTCATGGAAATGGTCTCTTCGATTTTGACAGATGTATGACTTTATGAAAACGTAATACGATCCCTACACAGTGTCATTATGTATTTTTTTTTTTTTTATTTTATCTCATTACATCGCGACGCTTTTATGAAGTGATGAAAAATGAGCAAAGTGACCTGCGAGGAAGCCTCCAATCTCCCAGATCCACCACTCAAAGCACACCATGAAGATACTGGGCACCGCCAGCCTCATGAAGGAGCCCCAGTCCTGCAGACACTTGGTGGACCAGCCTGCCCGGAACACATGACGCTTGGTTTAACAACACACACACACACACACACACACACACACACACACGGGGTCAGTGAACGCATCGTGGCGAAGGCCTCACCTCCCCACGTGGGCCCGTGGAGCTTCTTCCATCGGATGTAGGCGTAGAGCAGCAGGCAGATGGCCACCTGAGACAGGCTGTTGGCTACGGCCGACCCGCTGCACGCAAACAAGCGTTTAGTCATAGTAATCAAGTAGTAGTCAGTACCAGTAGTCATTACTCATCCAGGCAGACGTCTTCCCTCTCATCTTTTTGTATCTTTTTTATTTTTTAGATTTTTCCACTACTGTATTATAACAAAATGTAATTGTCCCAAAAATATTTTTCAGAAATGTACATTGTTCATAGTAAAGGTGGAATTAAAAACAAATCAAATTCAATTTTGTACATAAATATCAAAATCTCAAATTATTACTATATAAAAATCAATTGTAATTAATTATATGCATACAATTATCTCCATAATTAATCATTTTAAACAAATAATTATTTTGTAAATAATAAGATATAAATAATGTATTATATATATGTATATCCACACACACACATACATATATCTATTTTCTTTGCTGCACACTCCACACAGGTGGGGCCGGAATTGAACCCAGGTCCTCAGAACCGTGGGGCCAACGCTTTACCAGCTGAGACACTGTGCCGCTTTTTTTATGTGTGTGTATATATATATATATTTTGTTTTTAATTCTTTCATTTTTGTATTATTAATATTTATAATTTTATTGTTATTGTTTTTAAAAAAGACAATACAAGTATGTATGATTAAATACCCTCAATACCCTTTGTTCAAACCCACTCAGTTATTTCGTGATCGAAATCTTTCAAAATCCTATGCATGGAGTCGCACGAGCCGTGATGGCACACCAAGTTCGACCCGGATGTGATCCAGATTGTCATCCGTGTGAAAGGTCACTGAACACACTCACACAACACCCAGCTGGAGGCTGACGATCAAGACGTAGTTGGCCCCCAAATTGAAAAGGTTGGCCAACGCCGCTGTGTACATCTGAGGCAGGATGATGCCCTGGCAGAGGAAAAAGACATACGCTCAAGGGCTGCACCATCAGGTACACCCACATCGAACTCATATGCAGTACATATACTGTGTGAGTCTAAATTGGACTGTATCTTTGTTTGTGAAAGAAAGATGCGGCAAAGAACTGCGATCTCATTATTATCAGAACCTCTGAGTAAAAATACACCTGGTGACGCACGCAGACAGCCAAGTCTGTAAAGTACTCAACACACAGCCGAAATGCAGGTGGGGGATTAAAATGCGGGACTTAATTAAACTTTGATCAACATGCGGAACAATCACCAGCTGACAGGTGATCTCATTTAACTTCATTAATTAGTATGCTTGTAAACAACAAATGTAGACACGCCGCCATCGGCGCTTCCGGGACTGACCAATCAGAGAAAAGCAATATTGCCCCACAGTGACATCATGGCCATCAGAATGGAGTGATTTGTGTAATAAATTGCTGCAATGGGAGTATGGAAGTAGATGAGTGCCACCAGGATTTGAATTTGAAATGTAATGTGATCAGATTTTCTATAGTTGCATTTCAGTGTTTTTCAATGTGAACAATTCCACCGGCTACAGTTCGCTGTCAGAAATTCACCGTCTGCGCCACCAGGCGGGGTTACTTCAGGTCAGAACCGAACAGCCAGCCAGTCCAGTTACGCTTTCTTCGTATGTGACGTCACGTGACGAAGAAAGCGTAACTGCGATTGGCTGGGTGAATTTTAGACAGCGAATTGTAGCAACCACAAAATGTGATGACGTTACGTTTCAAATTCAAATCCTGGTGGCACTAATCTACTTCCATATGGGAAGCAAAGTATGGTTTGACTTTGTATTTAGTAATGATTAGTAAATGTATTGGTGTCATATTTTGACTTCAATTAATTGCTATTATAATAATGTCAAAATATTTTATGTACTAAAAACAGACATATTTCAACAATTAGTTGCTATTATTTTGTAGTAAAAAATATTTTTATGCGCTATTTTTTTTTTTACATTGGCCTTGTTTTATAGAAAAAAAAAAGAAATAAATATGTAATTATAATGACGATGAATCTATTATCCATTTTCTGAGCCGGTTATCCTCTTGATTATAAATGTCGTAAAATATTTTATGATTGAAATTTCCATTTGGAACTTTGAATGATACTGACTATTCAGAAAATGCTTTTCCTTTTAGAGGTTGTTTGACGCTTTTATGGAGGTGAGCAGTTGGGCTTACCTGGTTTTGCAGGTAGGCCACCTGCAGCTGATGCAGGAACAAGGCCTGTGCACACAAACACAACCACAAGTGTAAACGTATATAAATACTGTAACGTAAACATCCTCACCCTTGAAGATATAATGCGGAGGGAGCTTTACTGTCACCTGGTGGCGTTTTTTGGGCTAGGTTTTATTTATTTTACCATTGGCTTGGGAAAAATGAATTTGGACGTGTCATGGCCGCCTCCCCGTGTCCCCAGAAAGCTGATGGGTGGGTGATGTACACACGTTTAGTTTCTCCAGGAAATCTCCATTACGCATCCAAGTGATTGCCAAATTCATTTCCATGGACCCGGAAATAAGGAAATAAACAAATTGGCTCCTGCTAACACGAACAGATAATCTGAAACACTGCCAAGTGCATGATCGTCACATCATGTGTCCTTCCTGGTGGGGGGTTTTCACATTTCGGTTAAACTGATCAAACGTAATTTTCTACTTTCCTGCAATCTCCTGACATTATAATTCAATTGTTTTAACACCGGATTGAATAATAAGGAAGTAAAAAGGTCAGTGGCCCGGTACCAGGACCCCAATCAAATGTGTGTTAAGACACTTACTGGAACCGCCGGGAGGAAGGCCGTCATGTAGAGTTGCGCGATCCTGGGAGCAAAAGTGGTTAATGGAATTTGTTTAATGGGAGGGATATAAAGGCGGATTAGTGCGCTGATAGCTGTTCTTAGAAAAACCCGACTTAAAACTTCAAGTGAGTCATTTGTGAATAGGGGCCACTTCTAAGAAAAACAGCATTTGCCCCCTTTGAAAATGTGCACCAGTCTGGAGTATTAAAGTGAACCAATGGATAAAGCTTGTCGGTGTACAGTGCTGGAAAAATATCTATCTATCTATCTATCTATCTATCTATCTATCTATCTATCTATCTATCTATCTATCTATCTATCTATCTATCTATCTATCTATCTATCTATCTATCTATCTATCTATCTATTTTCATAGCCGCTTATCCTCACAAGGGACAAGGGAGTGCTGGAGCCTATCCCAGCTGTCAACGGCCAGGAGGCGGGGTACACCCTGAATTGGTTGCCAGCCATTCGCAGGGCACATGGAGACAGACAACAATCGCACTCACAATCACACCTAGGAGCAATTTAGAGAGTCCAATTAATGTTGCGTGTTTTTGGGAAGTGGGAGGAAACCGGAGTGCCCGGAGAAAACCCACGCAGGCACATGGAGAACACGCCAACTCCACACAGGGAGTGTCGGGATTGAACCCGGGTCCTCAGAACTGTGAGGCCAACGCTTTACCAGCTGATCCACCACGCCGCCCGAAATAAATTAGGAATAATATTATATTTAGACATTTAATTGGACACTCTAAATTGCCCCTAGGTGTGATTTTGAGTGCACCTGTTTGTCTCAATGTCCCCTGCGATTGGCTGGAAACCAGTTAAGGGTGTACCCCGCCTCCTGGGCGTTGACAGCTGGGATAGGATTCAGCGCTCCCCACGACCCTCGTGAGGATAAGCGCCAAAGAAAATGGATGGATGGATGGATTATATGTATACTGTATAATTTTTACATTTAAATAAAAAAAATGTAAAGCTACCAATATATGTCAAATGTCGGTCTGACTGATAATCAGATTACAGTATATTCCAGTACCGTACGTTTACATGGCAATAATTAAGTTAAATTACAAAAGACAAAATGTATGGCATAATATTCAGGCTGGGTTTGGTCACCTGGCAACGTGGCGGTCCTGGTGCATGAGGAGCAGCAGGTGGTGGGCGTTGATGAGCACGGCCCAGCAGGGCAAGCAGAAGAGTAGCAGGATGAGCGAGCTCCTCTGCAGGATGACGCCCACGCGCTCCAGGTTCTTGCTGCCGTACGTCTGCCGGGAGACGAGCGTAAATGCGGGCGAGGTTGCTCGGAAAACGTCGCGAGTGACCTCACCTGAGAGATGAGCGTGTCACAAGCCATGGTGAGGCCCTGCACGATCACCATGGTGGTCACGTTGATGGTCTGGGGCAAGAAAAACCAATGCTGAGAGTCAAGCATTCATTGCAAGCATTGTATGCGCAATAATAATGGTTACCGTGCTGTGTGTGACTCATGCGTCGGCAGTTATATGCTGTGTTTTGTGTGAGTGCTGAGAACAAAGTGTTCGTACGAATACCTTTTGACTTTTTTAGTACACAAAAGTAAATGGTGAGAAGCAAGCGTTCACACAAACGTATCTTTGTAAAAGTAAATGTAGGGACAGCCTTCCACACAAGTGTGTCTTTAAAAAGGTAAGTGCTGAGAGACAGTCATTTATGAAAATGCTGCTGTCCCCCCCCCCAAAAAAAAAAAATCAAAATGCTGTGAAACAGGCACTCACTCACTGTGTGCCCAGCAAAGGTCTTACACGAAAACCGAGATCTGCATTCACACTAATGTTAATGTGTTGTAAAAGCATGAATGCTGAGAGACAGGCTTTCATATGAATGCTTCCATGTCCTAAAAAGGTGAATGCTAACAGACGCACATTCATGCTAACGGTGTTCCCACAATAAATAAATATAGCGAGACTTATTCACACAAATTCATTTGTGGATGCTGAGAAACAGGCTTACACCGTTGTGTTCTCACAATAAGTGAATACTGAGAGACAGTCTTTAGCCTTAGTTATATTATTGCATTAGTTTTCCTCACAGTCACTCAGTCTTTTCCTTCTTTGGAATTCCGACTTGCACCTCTGGTCCCGTGACAGGAATTCTTGTTGGAAGACTGTCAATCAGCATCTGAATGACAGTCTTCTCGACAGTCCTCTCTAATTTGATAGATTACTTGATTTTCTACCCTATCAGTCGGGTGCAGCTGCCCCAAATGCAAAAGTTCCAGGTTTGAAGCTCACCACCGGAATTTGTCACATGAATAAGAATAACATTAATACCGCCGATGCCAGCGCGTATCCGGCCAGCTCCGCGTTGCCAATGTGTCCGCAGAAGATGGAGATGACGAGAGGCAGCAGGAAGTTCAGGATGTGAAACAGCAACTGGAGACAAATTAAATTATTTGGCTTGGTCCTGGGACTGTCTAAGTGGGTTGTAACAGAAATAACTGATAAGAGAGGGGAAAAAATAAGGGCAAAGTTACAAAAGGGTACATTAGATAATTATCAAAATGAAATTGAAAATAAATTCAATGACTGATAATGGTGATACGTTAAAAGACAAAATAAGGCAGAGGTCACCAAGGGTATTATCACTATAACTTTATAATTACCTTTAAGATAAATTGAAGACATTTTTTTAAAAGTTGGTACATAAATTGGGACTTGGTGCCTTTCAAAATCCAAAACACTGTAATATAATCAATCTATTACAAGTTTTCTTTTATTCATGTGACTTTTTTTTACAGCATTTTGCTATTTTATGTTATCTTATATTTTATGTGGTAATCCCAGACTCCCATTGCATTATTATTATTATTATATCTTTTCATATCTTTTTACTCTTGATTTTTTAAATACTGTAATATCTGTAATATATAAATTATATCAATATATTACAAGGTTGTTTCTTGTGACCTTAATCATACTATCTTACATTATTGTTATTTTAAATTTCAAGTTCATTTGTCAAGTACAGTGTGATAAAAAAAAAAAAAAGATAAACCGTTAGTTGGAAGAATTTGCCTCCCATAGTTGGAGTCGCTTTAGTATGAGAACAGACAGTTGACGGAAAATACTTTTGAGACAGAAATTAAAAAAAAAAAACACTCACTGACCAATAAAAGGTTACCAGTAATGTGGTAATGCCGCAACAATGTTTTTTTTTTTTTTTTTTATTTTGACACTTGAGTAAATTGATGGAGACTCTTCTAGCAATTAGACCAGTTTGAGATTACAAATGAACCAATCGTCCGGTGCAATGACAAGTGTCCAAAAGGTGCAAAGACTTCCGCAAATTGATGCAATTTAAAGTGAATAGAAGTGCGATCATGCTGCGACAATGTCAATTGTGCAAATGGTGCAGCTGCTGCTCAAGCACGAGTGGCCAGTATTGGTCAACAACAGATATGCAAATCATTTTTGTTTGTTTTTTTTTCAGTAAGAGCGTCAAGAAATCTCAGTTTATGCAAAAAAAATATTATGATGTGAAATATTACATTGTTGGGAAATTCAAAAATGCTTTATTATTCATATTTCATATTCACATTTTCTTAATTTTATTTCCATTTTTTAATTTGATATTGGACTACTAAAATGTCCAGTATATTTCAATTATTTTTAAAAACATTTTATTGGTGGCACAAAATATAGTTTCATTTATTTCCAGTTTTGCTTTTTATTTTGATGGTTAGCAATTATAATTCAGTATGTCAAAATTATTTTGGGAAAAAAATTCATTGATGTCACAAAATAAATTACATTTTATTTACTATATTTACTTTCTAATATTTTGATGATTAGGGTGTATATTACAATATTTTCAAACATTGATGCCACAAACTACAAAATTTTCCCTGTCTTTTATATTGATGCTTGTCTAATAAGATCCATGGTATATTATTTATTATATTATTTTTAAAACACCTTATAGATGTTTCAAAATATGATACTATCATTGTATCTTTATTTTTATCCTTACTCACCAGGGGTCCCGTGAGCTTCAACACCTCGTAGAGTTCCTCCCTGTAGACTGGAGGCAGCCAGCGACACCCCAAACGCTTGGACACCACCCCCACCCGGGGCAGACTCTGGGGGCCCACCGGCTCGGGAGCCGGCTTGTCCATGGTGACCACCGAAAGAAAAAGTGACGCTCGGAACTGAGGTCACACAATCGACATTTACGGATGGAAGGATTGGAGGGAGGTCTCCCCCCCCCCCCCCCCCACACACACACACACACACACACCCAGAGGGAAGGCGGAGAAGCAATTGCTAAAGAAAAGTCATGTGGGGTCAAAACTGGCCAAGCGTGACTAATATTTTCAAGCCACTGAATTTCCTCCGTGAACCTTAATAATTTGTGTGTGCTACAAAAGCTCACTGGTAATCGGATGAGGAATGCCCAAGAACCCGACAGCCCCCCGGCATGTGTTGAGTGGTCACCCTGCCCAGTTCAACGTTTAATCACATCAATTGAGAACAGCAAGATTAAGACAAATGCAAATTCAAAGTGATGATCGTGCACTGATGCATATTGCAACACAACGCGTGTTTGTGTGTTTGCGTGCGTATGTATGTAATTGTCTCTGACCTTTACCCAGCGCGTTATCTTTTCAATGATCCGCCGTGACGTGAGGGGGGGGGTGGAATCTAATTTTGCAAATCCAATGACATGATGATCAGGTCACCAAATTTGTAAGCGGATGATTGCATGATAAATGACTTAAATAGCAAAAGTCACATACACACGCATTGCTTTGCATAAATCATATTACTGCACGAGCATCTATTCTAAATGTATTTTGTCAAACTTTCATAAAGATGTTTTTTTTTTTATGGAAGTCACAAGAAAACCAATTTACATTGATTTACGTAAGTGTTTTGTACAGTAGCCTTGTGCTGCAATACATTATCCATGCCGCTTGGTCTGCACGACGCTGCCGTTATTCGCATTCACAGAAGTACAAAGACCATTGTTGATTTTTCATATGATAAGCCGTACACGTTTTTATTGCCACGTCCAAGACTTCTATTCTTGCTATGTTTCACATTTGCTCCTGTACCGTGCAAAAACACTTCTTTTTTTTAATGATCGAAAGGGGTATGTATGTATATGAATTTATAATTACAATTGATTCTCAAAAAAAAAAAAAAAAAACACTGGTCATTTTTTTTAAATGATCGTCAAGGCATATTGTTAGCTACATATCAATATCCAAAGTGGCTGTTCCCATTCACTCCTGTATATTGAATTTTTTATTTTTTTTTTGCATTCGTGTACATTATTTTAGCTGCTAGCTCTGCAATCATTTTTTTTTATCTCCATTTCTGTACATTCACGCCCACGTTTTAGCACCAGCTACCAATAAAAATAAAAAAAAGTAGACAATAAAAATGTGGCCAGGAACTCACACATAATTGATGAGAAAGACTGTGTAGTCATAAAGCTGCACTCATCTTGCAGGGTTTTTAATAGCAAACTCGGGCATGGTCCTGTCTCAGATCTGCAGGTGAACACACCCAGGTGAGCCGCTCGCTCCGCACGACAACGCTGATCAATCTCGCTCTTGTTCACATTCACATCGATATGTATTTTTGTCTTTTTACTTCTCAATTGTAATGATCTGATGTGGGCTAGTACTTAGTAGATTTACTGATACAAACACTTCGTACAACGCGATCGACCAGAACCACACGATCGATCTCCTTGCTCAGCCCCCTGGGTGGCCATATTCACATTTTGTGATCAATATTTACGCATGATCATGCAACGCTGCTGACTGATATTGCTGTTGTTCGCGTTCACTAATGTAATAAACTGCCTTTGTTTTTTGTTTTTTTGTTGTTTTTTTATTTATGCCTCCTTTGTAGTGAGATATTATTTCTTTTGACACATTCATTCATGTTCCCGTCAATACTACAAAGAGTATTTATCTCTGTACTATGCTCACCAACATTCCTGGAGGACATTTGCATTTTTTTTTTATTGTTAAGATTGGTCATATATAAAAACAAAAACGCTGTTAACTATATTGTGAACTTTAGAAGGTCAAAGCATGCGTTATTGTTTTAGTTGACAAAAGTACACCATAAAGAGGGCATTATTCACCCAAAACTGTTTTTTTTTTCTTACTTTCTTACCAGGAAGGAATTAAAATGCCATCCTGCTGTTTCCTTGTGTTAGCGCTGTGTGCGGCCCAGACGTTGTGTAAGTATTACACACACACACACACACACCACACACACACACTTCCTGTAAATGCTAAAGGAAGAATCTTGTGCGTCACACAATCATTTGTACTACAGATGATTATGCTTTTGATCAACGTTCGTCTCTTGATAATAGTTAAATCACAGCAAGAGTCCTATTCATTTCACAAAAAGTAGAAAACATATCACCCGCTTTGCAGAAATGCTCCAAAACTGCTGAACTAAATGATCTTGGAGGGTCCACAATTTCATGGCTTTTAGTGGCATTAGCCTTGTTTCTTCGACAGAACTAGCTTCAGAGGTAGCCACAATTTTACTCACGCCAGAAAAATGACCGTTGGCAGAAAAAGTAGTCACGTGACGCACAGTTGGAGGAGGATTGCTGAAGAAATCAATTCCGACTTGGATGTTTTTCAAATGTAGTTGAAATGACAATAAC